>NC_059997.1:4002767-4308750 GCF_912999745.1 Papilio machaon
ACGAATACTAAATATTGTTTAAATTAAATAGTTCAGTGATGTCAGTAGATTAATAATGCAAAGAACGCACAAAGCGAGGGATGCAATTTGCCTAAATATTTAGCTGTGGAATGCGATATTAAACAGGGCGGATAAGTCGATTACGTGAGTCTATGGCGCGGATTACATCGGATAATTGGAACGAGTGGTCGCGGCCGGCAAGGCACCCGGGACCCGGCACCGGCATACAGCCTCCTTTGTTCTATTCATCTCCGCTCTCTGGCCGACAACTGATTGCAAGTGAAACAAACCGCGAGCCTTACCTACCTTGTCGTCATGCAATTTAACTCGCCTTTGTTTTGTACAACGTTTAGATTGTCTGTTATTCATCGCAACTCGACCTCTACTAGTGATACCTAACAATACTGGCTTCGAGTCGAATGAGTATTTTTTCGCGTAATTTGTTTTGTCTTTTGCGTATTGAAACTAATTTTAAGTTTTTTACATTTTAAGATCAGGCCCATAGGCACTACTATGGGTCCGGTTATAAAAAACATCAAAATCTGCAATAATATTTATAAACAGCAACTCACAAAGTGCCTCCTCAATTGTTGATAGTATGTTACATATAGTAGCATCATTGGTAAATTAAATTTAGCTTGAAGTAATGGTTTTTTAATGTGAACTTATCTAAAAGAGACCCTTTAGTATTATAATCCCAGTTAATATTAAATTATTATACATAGCTTTCTCATGAGAATATTACTGGATTTTTCAATATCTATATCGTGAAGTTGTTATAGTTGAAACCCAAGCTACTTGGAGCTTCGGGCGTTGTCTGTTATTACAGACAGCGGCAAACAGTATTCGAACTTAAAATTTTATGTGTATAGATTATTCCTGCTTAGTTACAATTAAATAATTAAGTGTATTGTTCTTTCATCAAAGTGCACTTGATTAAAGGTTCTATTGTAAATTAAAATCAACGCCTATTAAAATTTAATAGCAAAGTAGAAACAAAACATTTTTACCGCTACGGAAGAACTACTATATTCTTATATCTTATCTTAATATTATTATATGTTGCAGCATATTATTAAAAATAGAACCAAAAGAACAAAGAAATCTAAAGTTCCTTGTAGTCCCTCCTCTCTTCTTCAATGGCTGGACTTTAAATGTAGTTCGAGTACTGTCGTATGTTGTAGTTGGAAGTACCTAATTAATAACTTTTTAAAATGATAAATGAAGGGCTTAAATTTTGTCTTAGCCAATGTGAAAAAGATTTATGCATTTACTAATGCGTTATAAGGTACATATTTTAATGCTAATAATGAGTTTTACGTTACGTTACCAAGGCTATTTCGACGAGCGGCCGATGGTATTGGGGACGGTTTTGCGGCAAGCGGGCTCGCGTCACTTAGCGCCTGCACTTAACGTTGACCCTGAACCATTGTCGCAATGAATAAATAATGTTACCCACTTGCGAAAAAAACAACCAATGAAAATTTATGTTTATACACTTTGTCGTTAGATCACATTGCTAGAACATGTTTGTGATCTCAGCATTATTTGCCATATTAAGTGAAAGTAATTGTTTAAATCAATTAATGGAAAATGCGCAATTTTTTTTTCGAATAATTGCTATTTGTATTTGGTGTACCAAGCTAACTATTATTACATAAAATTCATAGAAGACTTTAATCTTAAATCTAATCAGATTCAAACTGTCTGATTATGTAACGTATTTTCACAAAAAATAAATAGTTGGGTATTATTAAAGTAAATAATAAAAACCATTAATGCAACATAGTTTTATTATTATTACCATCGTCAAACATCTTTTATTGGATTACAACTAACCCTTAGAACTTAATATATAGGACAGCTAACTACAAAATTAAAAGTTACCTTAGGTCATATTTCATGCCTGTTCAAATTAAAATACAGTGAAATGAAAAAAATAGGTCCTGATTGTGCAATATTAAAAGAAATTAAGATCCATATCACAATACTTAAAATTTTATAGATTAAAGAACAAGCTCTTATGTCTTTTTCTTGATTACAAAAAAAAAAACACAATTGTGCAGGGCGGTATTTATGGCAAGTGATTTTGTCACTTCAAAGGAACATAAAAATTGGTACAATTCCAGATTTGAAGTCCATCCTGGGAGCATATAGTTAGGTGATTCCGATTGTTATCACTGCGACTGCTTATATTTTTAATAAATTTATATCATCATAATTAATAAAATCATATTATATTAACTAAAAAATTATATTATTCTACTCTATTAATTTAAGTAAAACAAAACAAATTGAATTTCTAAGAACAAAGAGAATTATTCACAAAACATTTTATAATATACACTACAATAGACATATGAAGGGGCCATAAAGAGAAATCATTATGGTAGGAATTTGCAGTAAATAATCTAACAGCAAACTAAAATGCCTGATAGTAAAAATCAATGGTATGTCAAGTTTTCATCCAAACTACATTTAGTTATTAAATTGCTTATTAGCTTCACTTATACAAGTACATTATACAACACTATAAAATAATTGTTAAGTTCATATTTAGAGATAATACAAGGTGCTTTATAGATCTTGCAATTATGGCACAGAAAGTCTATAACTGTGAAATTCAGTAAAAATGTGACTGAAAATATTATATTGTCTACTTGTTTAATAGTAATTAAACTTCACTAACCACAAAAAGCGAATTTATTCTGAATATATTTCTTCTGAAAAGAGAAACATACATTTGAATACTGGATTATTATCAGGACCTTTATATTCAATAATCAGTCACCAACTTTCCAGATTAGTTCAATTTTATATAAAAAAAATTGAAGTGACATAGAACAAGTTAAAGTTGAGATAAAAAGTATCTAATTATTGAATTATTTACAATTTACCTTTTTTACATTTTATAAATGAAGCTAAATATGCAATTTAATAATGTTACACAGTTGTTTTTATTTATCTAACATCCAAAGCTCAAATATTTGATCCTTCACCTCATTTGGTAATTGAATACATATATGAGGAAAAAATATTCTGACTTTAACCTTCTCATGTATGTTTGTGTTATATATTTATGTGAAATCACAAAATATATATTTACAGTATGAGTAATGAGTAATTGTTATTTGACAACCTTTAATTGCAAAATATTTTTTAAAATATTTTTAGCAAAGGCCAAAGAAATTTACCAATTTTAAAAATACATGCTGTTATTTATCTTCAAGTTATAGTGATGAATTGTGAATTCAAATTGTTGAAACATCTGTAAAAAAAATAGATAGTATATAATTTATCATGGGTAGTGTGTTATTGAAGCTCGATAATAATTATTGAAATTAACATTTCCCATGTCAGCTTCAAGAATTTAAGTAAAATCAATTTAAAAATAATTTTAGTCAAAAAAAGTCAAAGCTAGATCAGTATACATCTTTAGACTATATATGTTTTAATTACTTATGTGCAGATATAAGTTTTCTAGGTTAAAGTCAGTCATTTTTACATTTGTGACACAAAATCACAAGTTTTTTTTACAATATCCTCACAACAATAACATCCAAGAGATAATTACACCATATTTTAAGATACAAAACACTAATGGAAAACTGAAATGAGAGTTTCACCACTCTGCATCACCATTGGCTTTTTGAAAAACAAAATCCTTTCCACCTAAATTCATAATACCATCCTTAAGATAGAACTTCCACCTGTTCCGACTGCGGGTTATCTTGTCGTACTGGCAAACTACTACATTGTCGGTGTCAAACATGTCTCCCGGCTCTTCATCTGAGACATCGTCTCCTGAGTTTAAAGGTTCCTCTTCCGCCCCACCACTTTCATCTCTTTCTTCTTCCTCCTCTTCTGCACGTTCCTCAGCAGATTCCTCATCCTCGTCATCATCACCACCACCGTCTTCTGAGCCATCTCCTACATTAGAACCTTCATCATCTGAGGAATCCATAGCACCATCTAAGGAAAATGGTGCAGCATTGCTGCGGCCTCCTCCGCCTCCATCAAAATCATTTTGTTGCCCCGCTAGAGCAGAGGTGATATGTTGCTGTAGCAATGTAGCAGCTAATTGTGGTGGTAGATTAACAGTCGCATTAATTATATTTCCAGTCAAAACTTGATGTAATTTGTTCCCATGAAGAGCTGCAGCAGGGATTTGGATAGTAAATGAGCGTGCCTGAGATCCTGGCACTCCAGCCTGTGGCGGCAGTGTCAGCTGCACGGCCACTTTGTGGTTGGGGTCCAAAACTTGATGCTGAGGATGTGCACCAGGAACAGTAGGAGCTGGAGCGGCATGGCCCACTCCGCTGTTTTGCTGACTTGAACTCTGTTGTGGCATGTGTGTATCAGCTCTTTTAGGAATTAGATTATTACCATTAGCTTTTTGAAAATTCTGAAGAACAGGAGGTTGCGGAGGCAGGTAATTGTCAACTTGAGGCGGGTCCATCGCCCCGCTCGAGGTTAGTTTTGTCTTCCACAACTGCTTCAATTCTTGTAGGACTTGCTCGTCGACACCATCGTCCAAAAAGCAATCTCGCACCCCTGCGATCACATCGTCAACCACGGTATTGTACAGTTTCAAAACAGACTGTTGACTACTTGTCATCTTGGCTGGTAGTATGAATATGTGAAAACTAAATGTAAGGAATTTCTGATTTGTAATATATGAAGATAACGAATGTTTAAATGATAATTGAAGCGAAAATAAGTTGCGATCGTTGCTCCTAATCACATCTTTACATTCAATGTCAACCAATATTCGAGACTATACAACCATTGTGTAGTAAGAATTAAACATTCTACTTAACAATCGCAGGTCGATAAGGGGCACTAAGAAAAAATCACGAAAAGGTTTAATCACTTCATAGTAGATTTTTACAAAACTATTTAACATTAAGCTTGACAATTGACGACTAAAACATAACCTACAAACAAAAAGCAATATTTGCCAGAGCGCAAAAATTGTCTGTGGTTTCAATTCGGCATTGATGTTAGCAACACTAGCACGCATGCGCGAACACAGCGCCACCGTGACTCTGTGGAAAACTATTCTAAAGTGTAACAAATTTATTTGACCCGGTGAGAGGCATTGTTATTGCGGTTAAGTTTACGTTTGTCGGTCTAGGTTTATTCATGTTATTGTCATTGCGAAATATTACATTTCAAATTCGCTTCCTCTTCCCATTCCTTATTGGAAACGAGTGGGAAGTGGAAATGGACTAAAATTGATCCTGTGGTATCTCTCTCGCTTTACAAATCTTGGAAAATTTCGGACGTGTCTTCTAGGTAGTACTTTACTGGGTAGCATTGTCGGCCCAAAATGTAATAAATGGTTAATAATTTTATCTAGGAAATTTGTATAGTTGTAAAAATTGATTATTTTATATCCAACGCTGTTACTATACTATTAATTTTGTTAAAGCATCGTGTGGCCGCGCTAATGTGATTTATATCAGTAGTGCAGCAAAACTAAATGCGGGCTTAAATATTATCATTTTATGTAGATACACTGTGTGTAAAATTAATTTTAGTAAGAGCGTTTCAGCCGTGAACATTTGCAAAATATTCGTTTAATAAATTTGTTGTTGCAATTGCTATAATTAAATGATAATAGTGAAAAAAATAGAGAGTATTTTTCTTAAATACAGTGAAATTAACTCATAAATTGCATACTTTCTTATAAGAATATCTTCAAGATGTATTATCAACAGTGATTTGCTTGTTTCAATACTTTACTTTATTTCAATAGGAGAAAAAAAAATGCTGGATGTGAAATTGCGACTTCACATGGTTCATATACTTTGTAGAACAACGTCTAATGACTTACCTTGTATCTAACCTATGCAAGATACAACAAGCCCTAGAGTTATGTCTGTCTTAAAACATACATTTGTTTCTGTTTTTCTAAAGAGAATGTGGGGTGTTGCGATATGTGTGTTTGTTTATGTGCAGTTTAAGCAGTGCGAACCCACGGATTAATACTCCAATAATAGTAAATTTCTTTTGTCACAAGAATAAATTTTTATTAAGAATAAATTAACTTTAATATTTTCACCTCGCATATACTGCCTTGGTTTGCCTTATTGAAATAAAACAAAGTTGTAGTCAAACAAGGATATCTGAACCGGTGAGAGAGTTAGTTCTGTCAGAATATTTATAAAACCTACTAAGACACACAAAAAGGTACAAAGAGTAGTGAACCGTCATGATTTTGTTTCACTTATGCTCACCGGTTCAGATAGCTTTATCGGTCTAAGCTTAGTCTGACTTTTAATTTTATATTTAAATAGCTTCTGCTAATTTATTATCCATGTTACGAATGACAGACAACCGAGTGACAAGGGTTATTTACTGACTTGATTTGCCTTGTCATATTCAAGTAGCTTTTCTGGGTCGTTCGATCGGAAGAAAGCTTGCTGGCTCTTGTCAATAAATTGCCTAGAGTCGCCTAAGTATTTGACAATAACAGTGTTATTGAATTTCGATTTATTTCGCGTAATTTTTGTCTTTAAGCTTGGGATACACATTTACAGTGATGTTGAAGTCGGGAAGTTTTAAAGATGGTCATAATAAAATGATACATTGTTGTTATATTAAAATCAGGGCAGTAGGTTACAGAAAATAAATGACAGAATTCAGAATTTAACCGTTTAGTAATATTATACATTTTATTGTAGCAGAACCCTACTCAGCCGGTAATGATAGTCCCTTCCGATTTCTCGTCTCGTCAAACAATAGACAAAGGATCGAGAGGGCGAGTAAAAACCTGCGCTTTTTAACTCCCTTTTCGGGATTTTTAATTAGTTTCCATTACGTTACACAATGACTTGAACAACTTTTACGATGTATGTAAATTATATTTTTTTTCATTGAAAAAAAAAATAGAATGCAAAAGTACAGTTTAAAGTTACGATAGATGGATAAAAGTACAAAGTATTGTAGTAACAAGTAACAAGTGTTCATCATCATCATCATCAGCTCACTATACGTCCCCACCGAGGGGCTCGGAGACTACCCAAGTTAGGGGTGACAAGTGTTAACAGAGAAAAAATTATTTTCATAACATCCATGCGATCAAGTGTTTTGTTGGAGTCTCAATCAATAAAGTCTCCAAACTCGTTATAGGTAAGTGCATGAGGACTGCCTACCCAGTACCCACACTTGTAGCATCCATCATAAAATCAATACAGGCTTTTAAGTCATACTTTGAAAATAAAGCCACACAATTACGTACATTGACATATATAGGTATATGTATCACGATTTCATATCAAAAACCTTTTTAGTAATCACCACTTTCTAAACTAACTTTATATTAGGAATAGTGAAAATGATATCTCTATATCATGGAGAACTCTCGTACAAGTATTGATCAAAATCTATGTCCTCAATGTACTTTCCCATACTGGAACTACACTGAAGCACTACCTTAGACAACTTTGAGTATGGCAGTAAGTTTATAAATATATAACCGGCCCGGTAAGAGAGTCACTGCTATTGCGGTTAGTTCTCTTAGACAACATGAAACCTACATAGTTTATTGGGAATGCCATAAAAGAAAAAAACGTGGCGAGAAAGCTATGCACGACAAGGACCTTGTGAAACTTTTTTGTCATTGCCAGGGGTGCTGGTGAACTATCATAATTTAGTTCGATTTATGCACATCGGGTCAGATAACTTTGTCGGTCTGTATGTCTGTTTATGTATGGATATATGTATTACGATGCATAGAGCATGCAGTGATGCCATAAACAATTTACTCGCCCCAGATAGCGAATAATTAACATGCGACTTCAATTTCCGTTCCTTGATTTAAACCCTGCGCGAAATTCGCAGTTGAAATTAAATCGTATTTCCTATACTTGCCTATTGTTCAATAACAATTTTGATTAACAAACAATAACACTTTGGTTAAATAATAATACTTAAGAATATCATAAACACTTAGTAGTATTGAAATACTAGTTAATGAAGTTACGTAGAACAGTTTTGCTATCGAAGAGGAATGTTAATCAAATCGTGGATTTATGAAAACGATGACTAGATTAAAATGGATGCAACATGCAGCGTAATTTTATTTACTTTGTAACAGTTTTTTCTTTACCTTTTTCGTTCCATTTAATTCCTGGATTGCTCAAATGAGCATAATAGATAAATAAGCTAAGTTAGATTTAATACTTCAAAAAAAATCATGATCCCGGAAAACCGGGAGTGCCGGTGATTATACGTATTTTTGACTAATAATTATATTTCTTCAATTTATTTCGTCTGTGGGTCGGTCGCGGGGTACCGAGTGTGGCGAAAAGAATAATTTCCGGAGATCAAAGAATGGACCCCGACAAAATAAATTACGTAGCAAAAACGGCGACTTACGCAGCCTAAATTCATGGGGAAAATGAATTGCCGTCGTAAAGCGAGGCTAAACATTAACGCGTTTATCAAAATATACAATTTCTCTTAGTAACAAGAAATATTGTAAAAATACATTCAACTATGCTTGAGAAAGGATTTTAAATATTTTTGATGTTTATAATCTATTCTTAAACTTATTATATGAGTATTTTATTTTAAATTTCAAATTTTATATTATTTATGGAAAATTTATGGACACAGTAAATATAAAACGGTGCATAAAATTAAAATATACGAGTACGTGTACAAATGCTAAGTCAGCATAAACGAAACAAACAAAAAAGTTGTAGCAAATGTTTCCGTGTTGCGGATTTATGAATACAGAAAAGATTATAAAATGGAATATAAAAATTATGTATCTTAAAAGTTATTTTGGTAACTGAAATACAATATACAATTAATCACAAGATATAAAATCAAAACTTAATGATTGAATTAAACAATAATTGAAAATGTATCTTGCATGTTGGTAAAAGCTGCTAAATCTAGTTAACCTTGATAATGTTAGAAAGTGTGCATCTATAAATTCATTATCTGTGTCAAACGCTCTGATGAGGCATATTCTATTTTTACAAGCTTTTATTTATATGTATAACTTCAAACTTTTGTGGTTTTCACTAATATACTGGAAGCTCAAACAGCCTAATCGTGGTAAGAATCCCGTTTCTTACGAACAGTATATTAGCTTTTATTTCACCTCTTCCGATGTTTGTCATCAAATCTTGCAAATTAAATCGGTTCACTTTCCGGTTACTGATTGAGCTGAAACCTGCATACATATGTAAATCGCGTCATAATGCAATATTATGATGACATGGTGCTGATCTAATGATGAAGCTGGAATGTGGCCATAGGAATTTTGCATTGAAACGATACAACTGAATTTAGGTTTTAATTATCAAAAACAAAATATAAGCTTTTTTTTTAAAAAAAGTTCTCTTTTCTTATAATTATTATTTCGCATTAGTTTCTGTTGCGAACACAAGGTATAGAGAAAATGTATGTTTACGTGAATTTCAATACAACTGAGAGCTTTATCTGCTACATTCAAAGGCGTACTGATCTAACAGTCGAAATTCAGACTTTTAACAAACATTAGAAAACATTTAACATCAAGAATGGTGAAATAAACCAGTAAAAAGATCAACAACATTGACTTAATTTTCAAATAATCACGATGTTTACAATTCCTACAGCATTATAGAAGTTCCATTAAGAATTTATGGTAATATTACAATGCAATAAAAATCATAATTTCCCGAAATATATTACCCGTGTAGGGCCTAGGGTTCTAAATTTATTTGCAATATTCCAACTACTGTGACCTGCATAACTACTGTGACTATTTACCTTCTGTGCCGCGTGATTTATACACTTCGCCTTCTAAAAAAATTGCTGAATTAGTTGTTATTTGTTGTTGTTATTTCCACAACCTGGAGTCTGCAACAACCCTCAACTCAAGTCGCAACACTATATCCATAAATTCCTTACGAAGTTTAGCAGAAAATGTTAGGTAGCAAAGGAAGCACCAGTGCAGTGGATGTTTTAATAGAAGAAGTGTATTTAAATTATAAAAAAACAAAGTTTAAATAAATTTCCTCAGTTCGATATCAAAGTTACGATGACTTCAGAAGGCCGCACGTGCAAAACACGGCGATTTATCATCGTTATCATAGAAAAAATGTAAACTTAAAACACCTTGCTTTTATTATCTCACCTTTAAGTTTAAATGCGACCCGTTTCATTCTTAAAATATACTAAACTGGTATATTTTTACTTGACCTTTCCACGGATCTTTCCTGACTGATCTGCAGAGCTCATTATTTGCAAGTTTCCTACTCTACTACCGATGAAATCAATATATTTACCCGACCAATCGGGTAACTGAAACAATTTCAATATATAAATATACATTTATGTTGTATCTTAATGCATTTTGAAAATGTAAATTTGAATAAGTATAATAACAAAAATTGAGTTAATTACTTGTTATTTTAAAATTTAAGTTTAGAATGATCAGTTATTTTGCTTTGTAATTTTAATTGATTTTTTAAAACCTAAAATAGTATACAATTTTAAGTTTTAAAACATGGTACTTACCTATATTTGTAATTATTTATATTTCCTAGATAATTAAACAGTTATTGTAGTGTATTCTAGAAAACACTGATCTAATTCTTGAACGTAAGAACCTACTCTCGGAGTAACATTTTTTGTTCGTGGGCGTTAAAATAAAGTTACTTTCTACTGAGAGCCTCATCGTTCATCTTTATGAACCTCGACCTTATAAAGAAGGAGTCGAAAACAGTGATTTTATTCGACAAACAATCCCTTTTTCCATAAATTATGAATACAGTGACACTTAAAGTGGGTACCAGTAACTTACTCTCACTTTTATTTGAACAGACTAACGTCATAAATTTAAAGTTTTTTTGGCTCAAATACTTTTTTTTGTCCAAATGAAATTGAGATTACTGGTCACCAGTGATTATTAAAGGATATTGTTAGACAAGAAATACGTTTAGTGTGATAAAATTGTCAAACATTTAAATTTCAATATGTGCACACAAAATTACATCGAATAAGTAATAAGTATTAAAACTTAATCTACGCTCCGAGCTTACTGGTTGTTAAACTTTATGACTTTGTAAAGTATGTCTCTATTAAATGTTTTAAATTTAAACAACCTTGTCTCGATTCTAGATTATCTAATTACTTATATTTAGAAAGTAATCTAAGTAATAAAGTAATATCTCTCTTTTGGAAGTAAGGTTTCTGGACACATTTTCGATTGCCATGGTGACTGTTTATTTAAAATTATATTTTGTTAAAACTTATATTTTAACATATTTATAACAAAGATAAATTGACCATGTTCTTCATGAAACTCACATGTAAAAATGGTCGTCAGTCATAGATACGCTTCACACTTCAGTAATCATTGACAAACTTTGCATTGAAACGATATGGCATTTTAGGATTCTAATCCACGTCGGCTTACAATTTCTTCGGCAGATTTCGAGAAGCGTATACTAACATTCCGTGGAGTTCGGGACTTCACAGTTTGCTAAACCATTGAAAATTAATTCCTTTTCCGTTTGTCATAATTTGCTTAAAATAGATTTAGTGGTTTAGTTAGTCGTAGAGGACTTAAAACACTGATTTTATTCATATATAGATAAACTTATTTATGTTATAGCTTACATAGATGTAGTAGAGATTGGTACTTAACCAAGTAAAATTTCTGAACAACCAATTTAAATGGTATTAAATAAAGCAACATATATGAATATAGTACATGCATTAATCAATGCAAAACAAGACCTTGCTAGCAAAGAGCTAGCACTGGAATAAAAGCAATCTTGGTGATCAAACATAGATGCCGTCTATATTTTCCACCGCAAACACTTCGATATCGAATAGTTTACATTTTGCGTATACCGACCTGCTTTGCCCGCGGAGCTGACTCGGTTACGCAAATATTACTAGATACATACAAATATATAATGTAAAATATAACTATCTACAAAAACTTACATAGAAACAAACACAAATATTACGTTTATTGTAGTTGTGAGTTTTCACTGCCCACTATACATGTCACATTCACCCTGTGCATTCTCTTTAAAAATAACTATTTTGTTAATAAAAGTTTTTTAATTTATTTCTATTGGAATTGGAATGGTTCAAAAAATATTTTACATTTATTGGCGCTTCATATATACTGTTCACGCTCCATTAAATATGTTTTTGTATAAGTGTTTTGATAGTTTCGTAACTTCTTATATTTCTAGCATCATCTCATA
Organism: Papilio machaon; assembly: GCF_912999745.1. Taxonomy (NCBI): domain Eukaryota; kingdom Metazoa; phylum Arthropoda; class Insecta; order Lepidoptera; family Papilionidae; genus Papilio; species Papilio machaon. Next base: position 4,014,998 of record NC_059997.1, read on the forward strand.
GACAACGACAAGGCTAGCGTTCTATTATACTTTGTCTAATTTTTAAACACACAACTTTCAACTTCTGTATCTCAAAATTTGCAATTAATCATTCAACGAGCCTCCTAAAGGTCGTAATTTGCCGCCAGCTCCACGGCTTATGATAAATTCTTGTCTTTATAATGTATATCTTCACACAGAAAGGACGTCTTTGATCTATTAAAGGAAATGTTTGGCTTTATTCAAGCTACCCTCATTACTTGAAAGTAAAGATGGTTTGTAGACATCTGTTTGTGTGAATGTTGTGTTTATTCTAAATTTTAAACTATAACATTTAGCGCAATTTAAATAACACTAAAAGCAAATGTCACAGATTTTCAAACAATATTTCGAAACTAAATATCATAAAGCTTTAAAGACAATGTCAATACGGATCATTTTAAACTTTGGTTGTTTATTTTAAAAGAAAGAAATATTCGTATTCGTTAAGCAGCTCTTTTTGCCGCGTGAATTGCCTGTTTATTTCATGGGCAGGTTGACGCTTGCAGCGCTATTCATGAGCCAATTGAAGTTCTTGCTAAGCCGCAACAAAACAAGGAAATAAAATTGGCGTTCGACGCCGCCTTCAACTTCCTTTACTAATAGGATTGTCGGTGATATTAATTTATTCAAAGCGGCCCAAAGAAGACAATTCGGTTAAATTAGAAGTATTTATCATTTAATTATAAATTGAGATTAGTTCATCTCGTAATATTAACGGGGGAACTCAATAATTGATCGTAAAGTAGATTCGAAGATCATTTTAATTATTCTGTAAATTCAACGAATTCAGCTCAATTTAGATTTAGTGTTGCTTGTTTGCTGATGTAAAATAAAGTTAGCGGGTTTTGGTGAAAACCGCACGTTAATTATTTGCAGCTTGCAGCTAATAAATTGCTAATCCGCCCCGCGATGTACTCGTTATCTCAGATTCACGATATCAGAATAAAACCACAGTAAGTTTACAGCCACTTATATATTTACATTTTAATCATGTAATATGTTTAGAAACGTTAGAATAATTTACGAGATACGCAAAAATAATTAAGATTTAAAAAGTTTTTTTTTATCGCTTATATATATTTTTATATTAACGTTTATAAAAAAAAATGTAACGTCCATGTTACGTCAGTTAATCAGGGCTATGATTTGCAGGGCTTATGATTTGCGGTTATGATATACGACGCGTACGGTATTCACGGTGTTTTATTTCCCAATCTAATTAATATAAGTATTTACTCGCGTGCCATCAATATTCCATTATTCAAATTTTAGTATTAATATACGTATAATTATCTAAATTATGATTGTTTACGATTCATTAATTTCGACGTATGTAAGTATGGCGAAAATTCTGATTTATTTCTCATTCAAGATGTTATTGAAATCCTCAAGTTAGCTAGAAAGGAAAACGAGATCATTTAATATTAAGTAAAATGAGAAATTGCTGTAATGAAAAACAAACCATTCTAGATTCGGTTGTAGTAATCGTCAAGTGTCGCGTTTAACAAACACGAATGTATTAAATACGGAGAAATAATTTATAAACTTTCATTGTTTGTACTGATAATGTTCAAGATCCAATTTTTCTACCTGAAAAATAATAAATAAATCCCTACTATCTTCATGTAGCAGACGTCTGTTTAGTCGATTGTATATCAAGTATCAGTCTACGTAACAGATGTCTTGCGGTTATTGCCACAACTTCCCTTTCCTTGATTTATCACAACGCCGAAACTCGCAAGAAATGTCAATGACAGAGACAAATGGTAAACAACATTACGTGAATAATTATAATTGTTAAAAGTCTCTGTTTCGCAAATATAGTAGTATTTTCGTGAGCTTTTAGTGCGATGGCTCAACTTAATACGGGCTTTTATATTATACTTTTAAATATTTAATTCCGACGTAAACAATAACTTCACGGGTAGATTAGCGATTCAATAAATCTTACTCTATAGATGGACGAATAGATGTTTTTTTTTAAAGGTATATCCAGAACGGCTCATTTCGTTAAAATTTGGCATAGATGTAGAACATAGACTGGAAGAAAAAATAAGCTGCTAATTAAGTTTTTTTTAATCAATTCCGCGCAGACGGAGTCGCGGGCGAGTAAGCGTATAAACAGATTAACACGAAACAACAAGCGCTTTACTACAAGCTAAAATGTTTAGCGTGTTTTTCAACTCAGCTTCTATTTTGTTTTATTGTTAATTTCTTTCACATTAATGAAGCTTCCTAAATACAATGTTTAATATGTTTTAAAAAGGTTTAAAACATCATACAATGTAACCAATGATTTCAGTTAGTTTTTAGCCAAAGTTAACCCCATGACACGATTTTTTAGTATTAATAAATTAAAGTCGATAAAAAATTAATTTTAGTAACGCATTTACTTATAGTTGTCTTGAATGTTATCATAAAACGTTATTAACGTTACGTCATAACATGTTTAACCTTATATCCAAAAAAGTGCTTCGTCATAAATTAATACTAATATTATAGGAAAATGACATGGTGCGACTTGATATTTGAAGAGGTCAATTGATACTGAAAAACTTTTTATGTGTATTTAATTGCTTTTTTATGTTCAACATTGACTAGTAACTGTTGTTGATACACAGTTACGTGGGTGTATCTTGTTGAACGATGTTGGAAATTATGAAAAAAAAAAATTAAGTACATTTATAACACGAAAATAATAACATAGATGAATAAAAGAGGTAACAATAAGCCATTTGTTTCTTATCTCAATTTTATTATATGTAATTTATTTTGTTTTAATTTAAATTGATAATTTCGGAGTACATAATATTGCATATTATAATTATTCCTTATCAATCGAAGTAAAATGTCAGGCCGAAAATTGTCGTCGTGTGATCGATGTTATTTTTATATTGACATTAATTGACGAATGGATACAGTGTCGTTAATGCATTAAAATTAATATGTTATCGATTTTAAAAACAATGTTTATATTTATTTAACAGTAGCGCTATGTACTGTTCCATGTACATATGTGCGTCAATAATTTCTATTAAATTAAATAAAAAATTAAGTTTATTTTTAATTAAGTATATCTTTTGATCCCTATATAATTTGAGTTACGGAGCTTGGATAAAACTGCACAAAGTGCTCATTATTCATTGTTATAACTTATAAAAGAGCTGATCTTAAAAAAGAAAAGTCAAAGGCGGGGAATCTCCGCTCCAAACAATCCCTTCTATTTCCATAAATTTCCATACAGTGACATTTTAAGTAGATAATGGGAAAACGTATTCCCTCTTTATACGTAATTGAGGGGATGAAATATTTTAAAAATCGCGAAAGAAAAGATTAAGATTAATCTATAAATGAACTCTTCACTTTTTTATTTTGTCGACAAACCTGAGCTTTTTAAATTATGAGTTATTATGAAAGTTTAATTTAACTTTTGTATTTTTTTTTATTATTTCATTGATTTTTCTAATGAGTTGATATTTTAACTATGATATAGTAAAATATAAACAATACTGTTATTAGTAAGAATCGAACTATAAAGAAAGAAATTAAAGTCAACATTAGCTCCGAATGCAATTCTTGATATAAAAAGCTATGAATCTATTTTGTAAAGTATACGTAGTTCAAAGATAAACAAGAGAAGGATTACAGGGATTCATTGCTGGCAACATTCCGGTGGCAAGCTGTGCAGCGAGAAATAAACGGAACGGAATTTTATTGAGGGATCTAAATAAAAAAACTTCCGATATTAAAGTGAATTCAACTTAAGTGATAAAATTAAGTGGTGTAATTTAAATGTATAATACTAAACAGAATTATCAATTCTGATTTCCTAGAGTATTGACAATGTTAAAATGAAGTTAACATTTCAAAATATTATTTCTATGATATCGTCTGTTTCACTGTCGTAACAAAAAAAGAGCGAATTCTCCGATGATAAGAGTAACATCTGTTATGGGGTTCTCGATATAAAATGTATTCGTCGGAGGAGTCGAAAGGTGCTTTGTTATGTGCAAAATGCTTTTGTACAGATCTTTTGGGAGTGAAGACCCGCAGTACTATTAAACTAAATGGAGCAAAGAGGTCTTATAAAAATTAAAAATGTCACCTGGACAGTTACTAATTTAAAGCAATAAAAAACATTTGCGGCGCACAGTCGTGTTGAATACGAAATGAATTGCCGCAAAAACTATAATTTATTCTGCCTCCGTAGATTTCGAAGCTTAATAAGAGAGTTTCTAAACAGCGAGAAATATGTTTTTATTTCTTCTTTTTTATATTTGGAACGTATTTCATGTTTTTTATAATACAACGTCTATCTTACTATCTTACTTAAATTATAACATCTTTGTAGTTTTATACAATCACGCCCACTTAGTGTTAAGCAGGTCAACTCTATAGTGCCCTATGGAATGAGTTTCTACTCAAGTTAGTTATTTAAAAAATATAATAGAGGAGTAGTTCATACTGTGCCTCCATAGGGATAAGGGCAGGTTGATGATGATGATGATAATGATGTTTATAATATATATTAAAATAATCGTTTTTGTAAAATTATTAAAAATATAATAAATTTTGTTTAAAAAAAAATAATGACTTATTTCTGATAGTACAGATGACAATGAATTCTCTATAGGTTAAATTTTTCATAGTCGGTATATTTGGTATCGGTGGTCGGTATATCTATAGCCCGTAGTGGTTATGAATCTGAACAACAGATGAACTCCGTCCGCGCGGAATAAAAAATAGAAAACGGGGTAAAAATTATCCTATGTCCGTTTCCTGGTTTTAAGCTACCTGCCTACCAATTTTCAGTCAAATCGATTCAGTCGTTCTTGAGTTATAAATAGTGTAACTAACACGACTTTCTTTTATATATATACTAGCTTTTACCCGCGACTCCGTCCGCGCGGAATAAAAAATAGAAAACGGGGTAAAAATCATCCTATGTCCTATTCCTGGTTCTAAGCTACCTGCCCACCAATTTTCAGTCAAATCGATTCAGCCGTTCTTGAGTTATAAATGGTGTAACTAACACGACTTTCTTTTATATATATAGATAAGATTCTGACGTAAAACCGTATTATAGTTAATCAAATAAACATGTAAAAAGACGAGAAAATGATGAAGCAGTTAAGTTAATTTCTATATATCAGTATGTCATTGTTTCAATTAACTTTATTCATTATAATAAGCTAAACCAAATCTTTTAATTAATTTTGAAGGGTGTATTCAAATAAAGCAATCTTCTAAAGCAAACCGATTGCTTATTGTTTGCGTAGGTTCACCTCAAGTGTTTAATAACTTTATTATAATATAAAGCACGACAAATTATTTTGAATTATTAAATAAGCTTCTCAAGAAGGCAAAGATATTTAAATATTATTATTTAGGTTAAGTTATCATAGAAATATAACATTTTCAAGTATAATTACATCTATATATATATAAAAGAAAGTCGTGATAGTTACACTTTTTATAACTCAAGATCGGTCGAATTGATTTAGCTGAAAATTGATGGCGAGGTAGCTTAGAACTAGGAGACGGACATAGGAACTTTTTTATATTGTGTGCATTTTTTTTATTCCGCGCGGACGCAGTCGCGGGTAGAAGCTAGTGTATTATAAATCCAAACAAGTCTACTTTCGTAAAAACTTTATTAAATTAAGAAGATTATTTAGTAGAGGATTGAAGTAATTGAAGATTTTCAATTCTATAAATGTGCATTTCACATACATTTTTTAGTATCCATTAATATCATAACGTAGTTAAACATAGATGGGGAGAGAAGACAAAGCAGATTACTTTTTAGTCGAGTTCTATTTTTAAAATCCACCATTTTGAAATATTAAAGCAAACCAGGAACAAGCTATGCTCTCGAAGAATAAATTGGCTGTTTATCGCAGTGAGGGGTGAAACAAAAACGCCTTATGAAGAGCTAATTCAAACCGCTTTACCGTCTCGCCTTACAAACGTGGCAAAAAGCGATCGCTGTTCTTTTAACTCTCGCGGCGTATTGAAAATGGTAAAGTTTTATTTTACCAAAAGCTTTAAAACTTCAGTATCTGATTGTTTAGTTAACACAAAATAATTTAAGAGCAATATTTAAATGACTCCAAATAGTTTAAACACAAATTTCGCTTGGAGTCGAAAATTTGAGTATACTCGTACATTTTTCGGTTCCTAATTCAAGCCAACCAATTAATTGATTGCGAAATTAATTTTAAATAATTGTTCATTTAATCGACATTGCACGCTATATCGCTTATTTAGGTCACAAATATCTCGCACTAATGAACTGAATAATTATAAAATACCTAGAGCTAGTTTCGTTTCACACCGCAATCGCACGTTCTTTGTCTCTGAAACCGTTCCCAGTTGTTCAATAATTTCCAGTTTAATATTAATGTGAAAACAAAGCGTATTTTAGCCATTGCATAACATATATAGTAAGTACTTGATAGAACCGCACACACGAACAATAGCATCAATAGAAAACGGGCACGAAGTGTAAAGAATTATCGTAAACAACTGTTGGGAATTATAGTCGTTAACAGCACTAACATTATTTACTTTTATTCTAGATATATTTTTTATATGCTTGATAAAGTAAAAGGACTTAATAACAATGTAATAACTGATTCGACAGTGTATCGAAAAAAAAGTTGTTTGGCATTCGTGCACAAAATTGCAATACTAGTTCTTTCAGACTTAACCAATTTAAAAGTTAATACAGTCAATAACATTCTTCTTCTTCTTCTTCGTGCTCTTCATTACTGAAGCTCGTGCTCATCTTGAAGCGCCTTCACTAATGTGTCGACGAGCTGCTTCCACACCGCTCTGTCCGCTGCTTGTCTCATGGCGGTCGGAATGTTCAGTCCCAATATTGTCTGGACTTGGTCAGATCAACGGATAGGCGATCGTCCCCTTGATCTTTTACCCTCGAATTTCCCTACTACAACCAGTTTGTAAGATTGTCTGGTTGTCTCCGGGCAATATGGTCAAAGTAACTGAGGACTAGTCTAGGCTAGTCAATAACATATCCGCACTTAATTGTGTTAGAGCCTATTTATAATTCGCTTAGCATACCTATAACGATTATAAGATTTTAATTAACATGATAGTTAATTAAAATCCGTTCCCAGCTGTGATCTGATTAATCAAACAATTACATGACTGGATTCCGCGTCAACGTTATTTACTGTTCACTTCTCCTTCGTTATCTGTTTCATTAATCATAGGTATGAGAGGATGTAAGCGAGTTTGTTTAACAAATCGAATATGTGTGTTTATAAAGCCAATAATCCTTATTATTAATAGGTCTGTTGAAACCTTTCTAAGGCATACTGACAAATATATTTACAGGTTTATATAATTCACATAAAAGACATAGATACACAGATAGTAAAGAAACAGCTGATTTGCTAAATACTATAAAAGTTAGTTCAGAAGCAGCATTTTATTTAATTCTTTTAAGTAATGATATCTGTCAGAATATAATTCCAAAACCACTAACGTCGCATCACACAGTAAATTCAGCTATTTAGGGGCTTAAACTACTTAAAGGCTTAATGAACGGCGTCGGTTTCAATTCATTATGGTACCAACAATGAATACGCGTTACATTTGTGTAATTTAAAATTGACTTTAATCTTCATTTAATTTAGAATGGATTTAGAATTTTATAAATACTTATTCGTTTCTTTTAATGATTGAGTTTGAAAGCCTTTTCCATCTTTACCCACTTTTTCTATAGTATAGGTTGGCAACAAGCGTTGACGGTCAAGCAGTCATCTCTACACTTATTAAAATATTTATAGTATACGTTAAAGGAATAAAATAAACCCGTTCTGTTTTATAGTGGATTCTATAATACGCGAAATAGAGAATTGTAGTCGTTTCAATAGTGCATGATATAAAAATTTATCTTTATTAAACAAAAAGTCAAATAGTATTTGCTGCAACCTGCCATTACGGGATTAAATCGCCAATTTTAAAACGCAATCAACGAGAATGAAATCACGAAAAACGGTTTATCGGTTCCGCGATTCCAATAAACTTGGTTTCGTTTCAATATTGAATTGTTAAAAAACAATAGATGTACGTTAGTTTAAAGACCTCGACGTACATCTGTATTTAATTTTTAATTTATGCTAAAATAATATAAATATAAATAATTTTTAATTTATGCTTAATTATTGGTGGATACTTCACGAACCTTTGTATGATTGGTGGATTGATAGATGAAAGGATCGTAGTCTTCAGCCCACGAATGTTCCCAACAAGGGGCTCGGACTTAAGTTAAGGCTGGCTTTAAGATAAAAAGTAGACGTTAAAACGTACATAAAGGGATGATATATTATACTTTAAGACAACTAGTCGAATAATGAATATATCAATAATATGAACCAATTAGTAATTGGACGTCATAGTGGGTAGTAATGTTCTCGACATCAACAATTCCAATTATAAAAACAGAAAATCTATTTAAAAAAATAAGTGCTTTATAGTCAAATACATAATACCCTAACACGAGGGAGTAAATATTTTTAGAATAAGCATTTCGCAGTACGATGTGAGTCGACGTGGGCGGGAAATGTGTTGACGCCCGTGTAAGTTATATAAATGATGGAAATGGCAATATGTCTCGTGATAAATGATTTATTTACAATATTTTTGTAAATAAACCTTTAAAAAAAACATGGCTTACATTTAGAAATCTCGCACAACAGGTTGACAGCTACATTATTTTGATTAGAACACAATAAACTAATTTTGTGCCAAAAACATTTAATAAAATAATTTAATTCATATGTATTTAAGAAGTACGAAGAATTATGTGTAATAATTTCTTGGTAGTTAGTAGGTTAGTCTGCTGGGTGAGCTTTTACCAGAAGACATTAGTAAAATAAATTAAAAATATACCCGTCTAGTTAATTTGCCTTACATTAGAATGTAAACTGTATTTTTCAAAACCTATCAATATTCAAAACATGCACCGTTACAAGTCAAACTTTCCTTATTCCTGAATTTGAAATTTCCCCACAGTAATGTATACTCCCAGGGGGATTGCTGATGCCACAAATATAATTTCGGAAGAAGAATTTCACGGTAAGTATAGGTCTTTGGTTTTAAAATCTTACTAATATTATAAATGCGAATTGCTAATATGTACGATTAAATACATTTTATAAGTGCGAAAAAATTTGGCACAGATTTAGAACATTGTCTGGAACAACACATAGGCTATTTATTACGTTTTTTTTTAATTCCGCGCGGACAGAGTCACTGGCTAAAAATATTACGTCATAAGTTTTAAACTTTTGTTCTATATTGTTACCATTTTTCTTAGAATGTAGACTTTGTTCGATAATATTGTTTTTTATACTTCTAATATCTTTAATTAAAACGCACATATTCAAATGATTATTTATTATTAGAATTGCATTTACAATTTCATGATTTAAGTTAAAAATGCAACAGTGATTTCTATAACTGTAAACTCCCTCCGTTATGAAGTACCGGCTGTCTGCTGAGTCATAGTTATTAACGTCGGGCCGCGGCCGAAATCAACGTGAGACGTATATTAATGAGATTTCCAAGTCGGAACTTGTTGCTTCACGGCTATTAAGTAAACTTTGTTTCTATTTTGTTTAAATATGAAGCTTTATTAGTGGTATTATGCAGGTTATTTAATATACTGTTACGGACATAACGGTTCTTAATAAGTAAAAAAAATTTTTGTTGCCTACTTCTACGATAAAAAATAATCAAGAGCAAAATGGCAAATTGACAAATATTCAAAAATATTTTACGACTTCCGACTTTCTTAAAACATACAATTCTGAAATACTATAGTGACGATCAAAAATAGATATAGAAAAATATAGGGTTGGAATTTATTTGTTTTAAGGTAAAGGCAATTATCATTTTTAGCATTTATTTATTTTTTTGAAAATGTTTGTGTCGATAACGATATCATTTTAAAGTCCTTTCAATGCTATTTACAGCTAGTTTAAAAATATGTTCATCGGAAAAAAGTAACTTTAACATCTCGTTTCTTTTTACATTACGTCGCCTACGACTAGTAGAAATCTTCTCGTAACCGCAAATTTCGTGAACCTATTATGTATTGCTAATATATATATTTACACATATGTTTGTAGATGTAAAGTTGTTTCTAAGAAAACTACATAAATATGACGGTTATTTCACGTACCCAATTCGGACCCTTGTCACAATTCAAACAGCACCCAACACTACAATAGCTATAAGAGTTGCAAAACCCTATTGTTAAAATATTTCGGTCTTATGATGTTCGAATGACACTGAACTTTTTTCTTGTAAATGAAATAGAAGGTGTTTCCTCGCGGTTTTTCACGCACTTATTTCATATTTTATTCGCAATAATTTTGTATTAAATAATTTTAATTTTAGCAAAAATATATGTAGTTATTATCCATATATGTAGGTGGAAACCAATATTGTAATTATTATATGAGCATCCAGAACAATCAAAGCCTAAAATTCAATTACATTATTACTTAATATTATGTAATTTGATACTTGTCTTAGATTATATTCAGTGATCTATTTCTATTTTCATCTAACGATATTTGACAAGATACATAATATCATATCTTAATTGCTTTTGTGACAATATCTTTGGTAGTGAAACTCGATTACAGATGACAAAGGATCAGAAGCGGAGATCAGAGGTGACGGAGGAGCAACAATTTAATTAAGGTCATTCTATTTCGTGGTCTATAGGAATATACTAAGAACTTAAACACGAGAAGGACTATAAAATCAATTCACTTTTCTTCACGAAATCTATGTTATCCTAAGTTTCCACTACAAATAAACCTGTACAAAAATATATTGCGATGTCAACATGTTTTGTACACGTGATACGGCCGTCGCAAAATCTAGTAATAAATACACAAAAATACTGTAATAAAAAAATACACAAAACAACATCATCGACTTGTTTTTTGCTCCGATTTCAATACCTTTTCCACGTAAAGGAGCTCAACTTATCTGACACTTATTAATTTCAATGTTCCCTTTTAAACAATTTTGCCAGAATATATTATTGCAAATTTCTTTCAAATTCCTATTATTTATCGCAAGTAAAAACCAAATTCTTTTACTCAGTTATACCTATGTAATAATGTATATCACATAAGTAGGATAAAGCAAACCTTACATAAGTCAGCGGGATTAGGAGAGAATCGTTGCGTAGAACACTTACCGAAAGCCATTACCTGAGACTGAATTCGAGATAAGAAGTCTGATGTTACGTATTTTGTGAGATAACAAGAAAGAGAATACAGATTTGTTAGAATGTAATGGGTGTGTCCAGAATGTATCAACAATTCTTACACATTTTATACGTATACCATTACAATAAGTAAAAATTGTATAATTTAGAGATTAGTGTGAGTCTTACCTTATTTTATCATTGAAAAGGATTTTAAATGATTAAAAATTTCCCAAGTCAATTCTTGCACAATGGTATTATGACAACCATATTATGTCATCTATCTATATATATAAAAGAAAGTCGTGTTAGTTACACTATTTATGACTCAAGAACGGCTGAATCGATTTGACTGAAAATTGGTGGGTAGGTTAGCTTAGAACCAGGAAACGGACATAGGATAATTTTTAACCCGTTTTCTATTTTTTATTCCGCGCGGACGGAGTAGCGGGTAAAAGCTAGTCTTACATATATAAAAGAAAGTCGCATTAGTTACACTATTTATAACTCAAGCTCGGTCGAACTGATTTAGATGAAATATGATGGGGAGGTAGCTTAGCACTAGGAGACGGACATAGGAACTTTTTTATCTTGTGTGCATTTTTTTTATTCCGCGCAGACGGAGTCGCGGGTAAAAGCTAGTAATGAATAACGCAAAAAGTATTTATTTAACATTTACGTGTACATTGACGAGAAACTAGGGTTTTATAAAAGTGTATGTAATGTCACTTTAGGATAAAGTCTGTCCGGAAATTCAACTGACACATATCTCATTTTGATTTTGACCGCATATTCAATACTCCAGTTGCGGTTAGCCGTCTATTTGCATGTTATAAACTTACAGTATTTCGAATAAAATGTGAAATTCAAGAAAATAAATCAGTTTTACAACTTCATATAAATTGCGTTATTAATGTTGTAGATCACACACATATTCATAAATTTAATCAAATAAACTGTAATATTCAAAGGGAACTATTTTTTATTTAGTCTTGTTACGGAAAAAGAATAAAGTTGCACAATTTTAGCTCTTTTAAACTAATGATAACTAATATACCTTTATAATAATTGAGGTACACAATTGTTCTTTTCATTTAATATTCGTCTACGGTATAAGCTGACATCATCGTGGGTCCGCGAGGCAAAATTTAAATTGCTTTTCCTTGTAAAATTAAAACGTCATTCGATCGCAGCCTTTAAATAATTCATGAATGATTTGCTGTCGTGATACATACCTAGTCTATTAAAAACTCTTAATAAACTAATCAGAATTACAATCTTATGTCTATTTTTTTATTCTCCTCCTGCATTAACCCATAGAAACTATTAAACATCTAATTAGAACAAGTTGTGGCCAGATGTTAATTAAGTTAAATCTTCAATATAATTTTTTGTGTAAATAAAATAATTAAAAAACAATCAAAAATGACTAAGCAATGGGTTGCCACGGAGTAAATGAATACTAAAACCAAATGAAAACGACCATTATGTGACATCTAAATCCGTTCACAACATCCAAAATAGATCTGCCATTTTCATCATGAAACTAATTAAGAGTTTTATTGTTCAAAAGAGGGAGCTAAGATTGCGTTGTGCGTGTTTGTTTAAGTTGTTGACTATAGCAAACATTTCTCAAAACACGAACAACACAAAACAAAACTCAAACGAAGTAAGCTCACGGCCTTAGAGGAGTTCAAATTCTATTTGCATTATTCCAATGACGCTTTGTATAATTTAGTACAAAAGAAAACTCGAAGCAGTTATGAAGAAAGTTCCAATTGAATTCTGAAGATTTTCCCTTGCGATTTTTCAATTGCAAATTGTTTCTCTGTAACGAATATCTTACGAATTATTTTGCTAAATCCAAAATTTCGAAGTAGTGTTTATCAAGACGTTCTATTATTTTTCTAATTTATTTTATTAACGTGAAACTGACTCGTGTAAATGTAGGTAATCCACTTAATTCAATTAAAGAGACTTGATAAATCATGAGTTTGGTAATCCAATAAAACCACCGCCACTGCTGTTCATTTCTCTGTGGCCTTTTGTAAAATTTAACGAATGTTAATTCGAAACAGGACGAACGCGCGAAATGAAACCTTACCGCAACCAACTCGTCAGCGAAAAGGATTTCAGGAATAAGCAATATGGGAGAGTAAATAAAATTGTTTTTTAGCCGTAAGAGTTTAGTAGGACCACGATGCTTTAAACAAAGCTAGTAAATTTTGGACGCTAAGTAACTGGTTTTTTTAATAGAAATATTTAAAAAGTTCTATTTCGAATAAATACTTACTATCGCTGTGTTTTTTTAAAGATAACGATAGAATATTTTAATATACATGGAAACTGGCGTTTAAACACTTACACTTGTTTATTACTTTTGATTAATTATTCAACTAGTGTAATATGTAACATCGCATCCATTATAATATTATTTTGAAATATTTATCATCAATAATTAAGCTTATTATTGTGAAATTGAGCGGTTAATAAGATTAACTAATGAGTTAATCTTATTATTCTGTTTGAGCCTTTGTCTGTTGTGGCTTTATCGGAATGTCGGGATTTCGATTAATTATTGTTTTTTCTATTATATTTGTAGAAAATAACAATTTAAAGAAAAAACTTAATGGAATAATAGAATTTTTTATTTACGAAAATAAATTTTGATTAAGCTTAATAAAGCACAGCTATTATGTAATAAACGTTGAAATACTAAAAATTCATCCAGACAGATAAATAAAGACTACATATTTAAAAGAGCCAAAGAGATTTCGAAGAGGCAAACACTTTGCTCATAAGTGTTTCTTTGCGGAATATTTAAACACTTCTTTGTTTTCTCTTTAAGTAGTAAAAGCTTTATGCATCTTTAAGAAGAAAGGCATTAGCGTTAAAACAAAGACTTAATTCATTTTAATGTATACAAGGAATTTTTTCATAAATGTAACGCTAAGGATTAATTTAAATGATATTTATAAAAAGCAAAATATTTTTTTAGAGCCAATGTAACAATGGTAGAGCCAGCAATAACATCTGTTGCACGAATGCTCCGGCTCGACCAGTGAAATACCACGACCACCCAGAAGACAGGCGTCAAGTGGAACCATTTTTACTTTTCGTGTGATGAGTCCCCTTATCTTCCCGACCTTTTCTTAATAGGAAGGGGAGGTAACTGAATTGGCGGAGAAAGGGACGCATGAGAAGGGGAAATTTCCTCGTTTTATCCTTTGTTAATTATATGTGTGTCGGCAACGCATCTGGTAAGGCGGATATCTATTAGCAGCAGTCATTTCGTCATTTTGGTGAATAAAGATAGCCACTTGCTCATTTGTCAATGGATACTTAACTAGCTTACCGTAGATTTCTCATGCTAAATCTACACATCGGCCTTAGGGACTTAACGGCACTGATATTTTTTCATTACTTTCTTTTCATTTCAATTACCTGTCAGCAATATTGTGTTAAGTTGTCCCGACAACTAGACATTTACTCATATTAAAGCAAACTTATCACAGAGTTATAAGGTTGCAATATTTCGAATAATATTTTTATGTTAAAATAAAATGAATATATCAAAGGAATAATGGAACGGTTTCGCTTTGAAATGCAAAGTTCCTTCAACTCTTATTTGCTGATAAAAGCGCTATAATCAGTTTCCATCTTTTACAACTCCCTTTTTCTCTGCTCGCTATTCAATGTAAACAGAATGTATTTCAAAATAATAATATTGCAACGCTGAGCAAACCTTTCGTCAATATTTGAATTGCTAAAAGATTGGTGCGGCATGTATTGAAAGACGAGGGACAGGTTTTCTATCGTTTCATTTTTTTTATTTTAGACATATGCAGAGAAAAAATTATAAAATTATGTTTTTCAATATCTTGTTTAGGCAAAATAATTAAA
The DNA here is from genome assembly GCF_912999745.1 of Papilio machaon. NCBI lineage: Eukaryota > Metazoa > Arthropoda > Insecta > Lepidoptera > Papilionidae > Papilio > Papilio machaon. Next base: position 4,030,182 of record NC_059997.1, read on the forward strand.
TATGTCACACTTCAAATTAACATTAATTAAATTTAAAATATTAATAAAAATAAATATGTAATACTTATATATAACAACAATCATTCTTTAAGATAAAAATAAATGGGACATTGAAAACGTTCTGTTTATGGAAACAACATAATTTAATCAAGTCCTGAATTTCTAATAATAATAGAGTATTTCTTTGCTTCGTAATATTAGAATCCATTTAAACTACTTAATGTTTTTTTTTAAATAAACGTCTGAACTGAAACTATTCGCGGAAAACACAGGCAATTGCCGCTAAAAGTGCTCAATTACCCGCAATAAAGGAAGGCTATTGCAATCGATTTTACCAATTTAGTTTATGAATATGAAATGATGAGAGCTCTTGTAGCGAATAACTCGTATTGATAGCAATTTTAAGTCTTTAATAATTTGTGTGCTCGAGTTTTTACAAATGTGGTTTTTAATTTTAAACTTTTATAATACGAGTAAGCTAATTGTATCCATTAACCTTAAATGATAAATCTAACTTAACAAAAAAATTTTATGATAAAAATTTATAAAATATAGTTGTTAATCTAAAATTCAGTCTGCAAATGTTTTTCTGACAGATTTCGGGGATTAATTACTTTTAGAGATACTCCAAACGACTTAAAAAAGTAACTAAAAAGTGTAAAGACGAAAGAAAAATGGAAATAAGTAGTGCTCGAAACGACTTTTTACCCAAAAACATGACAAAGTCTAAACACACTCTAAGACTTCTTTTCTCTTACCATGTTTGTGTTCTACCGAGAAGCTTTGAGCTTTTAAAACGACAAAGCTTTTTCGTCAGAAGCGAAACTTTTAAGTTCTTACAGATATTACCGGTATTTCTTTAAGGTAGCGCGATCAAGTTCTGAATTCACGTTAACTTCCGTCAATGCACCATTCCGCAATAACCATTAGAAAGATAATTAATCTACTATAACTATTATCTAGTCTATGGAAATTATATAATATTGACTTCGCACGTGTTGTTATTCTCCATCACAACCAGTTAAAAAAAGTATTGGACCCTATTGATGCTTAAAGTTGTCTTTTACAATACCATAATAAGTAGAAATTGTGCTTTTGAACGAAACTAAATCAAGCATAGGGGAGGGAAATTAAATTTTTTTTATTAACAAATGATTCTTTTATAATAAGAATAATATACTGTATGTCTGTGTATAAAAGGCACAATAAATACAGATACATACGAGTACAGTAGCCTTTTCAATTAAGATAATACTGTTTTTGTGCAAAATGAAATTATCTCTCTCGACGTTTTCAATGCTTTGTAATTTAAAAGTGCATTTACGGAAAATTAATAGAGTTTTCCGTTTAAATAAACCGATCCGTGTTTTCAAATAAGTATTAATGAATAAATAAAATTGCAGTATCTGTATTTAATAATGAAAAAAAAATTATTCGTACGCTAAACAAAGTGATATGATGATTTTCGTATACTCATTTTATATCAATCCATAAGTTACCAGTACGACTTAGAGTCCTTCAAGAGGCGAGCATATCTCTTTTTCAAAGGCCGACAACGCATCTACAGTTCCTCTGGTGTTGCAGAAGGCCATAGGTGTCTCATTTACCCCTTTTTTTATATGAAAAAAGTTATGTTTCTAACTTTAAGAGCTTTTAAAGATAGAAAGGTTTGTTTTCTACATTTGTGAGTGATTAAAAATAAATAAAAATAGTTGGTGTCGTATTTTATTTCTACTTCCTAGTTAACTATTTTGAATGCAACAATTTATCAATTGCAACTTTCAAGTTAGTGGCAAATATAAAACCAGTGTAGAAATGGATAGCTTTTGAAAACGGATTTCAAAAGAGTAAATTTGCATTTGTATTGAAACGCGAGCACTACTGGACTATTTATATTTTGCTTCGCCAACTTGTCATGTTTATCTGTGTAGATACTGTCTGTGACTCAATATTCTGTGCTCAGTAACACAAAATGTTACATTTGGATAGTTCAACCAACAAATTTTACTTCACAGAACTAATGAATTACAAAGTTGACTTATGTAACATGTATGTCGAAAGATATTATTTAAAGCTATTATTTTTTGTCCATTTTAATATAAAATCTTGGAGATAGACTATAGAGATATTATTTTTGAAACTTATCAAGACCAAAAAGAAAAATCTCTAACTATTTATTAACAATAGACCACGGCGGTAGCGTATTATCATATTATTTCGAAATATAACTTATTTCTGTATGCATTTAGTAAAATTAAACTGTAAATTCTTTTTATAAAAACTTCACGTCCCGAGTGAAATTAGTGTGAAATTCTTCCCACTTTACTTTTTAAACATATGCTATTACTCTCATTTCTTTTGGCGTGACACGTTTCGCTTCACGCCTGACAGCGAGTCAAAAGAACACAGCTATTTTTTTTTTTTCATTTAAATATACATTTGAAATGTTCAAGTAAATGTTTATGTTTATTAGGGTGGCCCAAAAAAATAAAATTTTTGTTTTTTTCGATTCTCGTGTGAAAATATGTGAGTTTACTATGTTTTAAGAACCTCCACCAAAGGACAGGTTAAAAAAAAATCTTAAAAGGTCGCTCAGAATTTTTGAAAAATTCCAAAATTGCCGAAAATCAGATTTTTTTTTGTTTTATTTTTTTTTCTCGTCATGTCATCTTTTTAAGTGTAAAATAATATAAGGATTCAGAATTTTTATAAATTTCCAAGGTAAATACTTTATATCTTTTTAAAAGACAAATTTATAAAAATTCGGAGCGACCTTTAGAAAATAAAATGTTGACGTCAAATTTTCAGAATCTTTATATTATTTTGCACTTAAAAAGATGACATGACGAGAAAAAAAAAATTAAAACAAAAAAAATCTGATTTTCGGCAATTTTGGAATTTTTCAAAAATTCTGAGCGACCTTTTAAGAATTTTTTTTTAACCTGTCCTTTGGTGGAGGTTCTTAAAACATAGTAAACTCACATATTTTCACACGAGAATCGAAAAAAACAAAAATTTTATTTTTTTGGGCCACTCTAATGTTTATGTAGAGCATGGGGAATACATTTCATTTCATACATTGGATGGAATAACATGAGTCTTAGAATTTAGCTTTTAAACTGAGTAGCAATTTGAAAATGTTTTCGTATGTTTTATTTGCGGAGACATGAAAAGAAATAACCACTGAACTATGACGAAATAAATGGACTTATGCACTAAAAAAATGTGCTATAAGGTAAATTTCTTTAAAACTTAATACTACAGCCGTAACTTTCACTTAGTACCTTATAATCTACTTTAGTTTACTGGCCAAAAAACAGATATCTATAACATAATCTTTACAACAGTTGGAATAGTTTTAATCCGCAAACCTATTTTCTAGATAGAGAATATAATGGGAACAATAAACTGTGCGACCCCATTCTATAAAAGCTATTTGTAGTCGTTGCTTAGAAATATTGTCACGTAAGCAAAATTGTGCGTTTAAATTTCTTTCGATTCTAACGCAAGCTGACTTAAACCGATTCGTGATAGCAATCGTAACTACGTATTGTTAAACCCTGAGGCATGCTTCATTTTTAAAGTTTTTTTTTATTCTAAAAGTTTTGTTTTACAATAAATTACATTGCAAACAAAATTAAATTAAACTTCGTTCTGGTGTATATCTTGATGTGTTACCTCAAATCTCTGCTTGCATTTAAAAAGTATCTGAAGTTTCCTGTCTAGATATTAATAGTAAATATTTTAAGAGAAAAGTCAGCCATAATTGAATATAATCAATGTTTAAAATGTCTGCGAAATCTGTCTATTAAATTGAAACAGCCCCAACTTTGCACTTAGAAGTCAATACAGGACAACTTGCAACTGGGCTAATTGTCTAAACTTGGAATTGTTTTAATCTGCTCCGCTATTTTCTATATAACAGAAATAACAACAGCATTGTGCTGGCCAACGCATAACAATTAAAGCTTAGTACTTTGTTAAAGTTGCTTTGCACTCAATATTATCTTCTATGAATATAACAAAGGAACGTAAATAAAAAAATATATAAAACGACAATTTAGACACAGATAATTCTGAGAAACATAAAATTTGCTGTTTCAATTTTGATGTAAGGTTTCCGGTTTATTACACTTAAAGATTTTAAAAAAAAAACGTGTGTGCAACCGGCGGTAACAGCATATTGGTACTAAACACAGACGAATTAAATATTAAACATGCCTTTTATTGGAATTGCAAATTGAATGCTAAAATTTTTGAGTCCAAAAAGAAATAAAATATCTTTCGATTAAATTTATTTATGAACAGAAAAGTTTTATGAATTCACTGGTGTATTTTAGTGATCGTTTACAATAAAAGCATAATTAACATTCATGCAGTCAGTTGGGAGCACCATTATTTATTACAATGACTTCAGAGGCTCTATTAATAATCATTAGTTAAGAACAGGGTCGCTGCAATAAATCTGTGTCTACGTTTAATTTATGTAGAGATTTAAACATTTATTTTGTTACTATTGAAATAGAAACAATCTTTAAACTTCTTTAATATACTAGATTTCCGTGTTGGAGTCTCAATTGATTTATTTTAAATATAATTATTATTTTTTGTACTTATGTTTATAACTTCTTTCTCGTGATATTGACTGCTACAATTGGTTAGCATTTTAAAATTTTATTCCGTGTATTATTTTTGTAGAAAATTGGATCAAAATTGTACTATCAGTTGAAACAATAATATAATGAAAATATTTACCACGTTCCGAACAAAAGAAATCAACAATTTTATATTTAATTTTTAGTTTAATATATTTAAGCATATCAAATACTCAGTTGGCTTTTCATCATTTGATAGTAGGTCAGGGCTAACTTTGGTCTCCGACTTTATTTATGGAAATATCAAATATAGTGAAATTATTGCCGCGCGAAACAGGCCTTGACCAGCCGTTACTGACAGATATGCTCGGTTAGGTTACGTTAGTTCTACCTGTTCTGTTATATTTATTTAAACTGAAATTGTATTTTATCATTTACGTATTTTAGCTAACGCCTAACTAAATTGGAAACAAAGATCAGCAGAATCAGGTTAGAATGTCGAATTGCTATCCTTTTTTTAATGACATAGCAAATTTCTGCATAAAAGCATGACAAAAAATGTATATAAAATATATAATAATCAAACACACATTAGTTTACGTTACTTACTCCTAAATGACCCAAACTCGAATTAGAACAAACAACCCACTCATGCAAAAAGCACAAATGCGAATCGCTTTCGAAGTAACTTCTGTGACAAACTTGAAATTAACTAATATAATTCCACTCTGAAGCGTCTGTTCTATTTACTGTATAACTCTCAAAATCATTTCACAGAAGAAACGGTTTTTATAGCCGCTTAAAAAAATCCCCTAAATCATTATTTATTTATTAATTAATAATTTTAAGGGATATTATTAACAGGATATTATAACACTCGAGCCATAACCTTCATGCTAAATATGTTAAAATGTGCATTTTAAAACAACAAATGATGCCTCAGTAAAAAATGACAATCCACATTTTCCCGAAATTCAGTTTCATTGTTTTCATGAGATTCTATTATTAAACTCAAAAGAAACCCAAGTCTTTGTTAACTAAAACTAAGGAAATGTTACAAAATGGGTTACATCATTTAATTCTTTGTATGGAAATGATTAAAAACTTGTCAAAGAGAGTGAAAAAAAATCTATTTTATAAGATAATCAAATAAGTAAAACTGATTTACTGACATGTGAGAAAATGTGTAACATATAAATAATACAATATTTAACGCCAGAAACTGTTCCTAATTTAATATTTGTTCTGTTTTAAGTGGTTAAGAGGATATAATTATTAATATTTAAAATATTATTTCACGGTTATACAAAATATCAATTTTAAAATTAATATCTTATTAACATAATTAATATAACAAACGCGTTCTTAAAGTTACATGCCAGCAATTGGTTTACAAATAATTCATTAGGCTTTGACACGTCCATTCAAACAAGCATACGTGTCTTGCGTAATTTTATTGACACTTGTAATTTAAGCAAAGATAGAGTATAGGCGAACGAATCATGTTCCAAACGTTTAGCTAAATTTCTAATTGGACGCCCCAGTTATTTTGAAATATCAAATAAGCATTACATATGTATTTCGACTAATGCTTTGCTAAATCTATTTTTATAATATCTATTTAGTACCAGACGATAGATAGACAGTTTCATGATAAAATATACCAGAATTTCGTATGCAGACTTGGATGCAATAATTAAAACAGGAAGCTTTTTAGTTCGACTTTATTGACAGAATGATAGACACAGATATTAGTAAAACGTTATTCGGCGTCGAGCCGTGGAAGTATGTTTGGACAACGATCAATTTAAAAAATTTATTTTTGACACAAGTATTATTTTTTTAATATTTCTTGTTGATAAAAAGTGAAACGAAAATCATATCACGTAGTCTCGAGTACTTATTATAAAATAACAATAATGAATTCAATACAGCACTCTAGAACAATAAAATTGCAATGGTTAATACAATACAATTTTATTGGTAATATATAAATTACAGGTCATAAAATCAAAAATTATACAGTCTACCTCATGGTCACCAAATGTCGTCAACACTCGTTAATTTGACTAAAGAGAGGATATAAAAATGAATAAATATTAATTAAAAAGTACTAAAGACTGTTCGCGTAGGAAAAAATGCTTTTAATAAATATAAAATTTAAGGTTAACATACAAAAGAGCAATATTTCATAGTCTGTGTGTATGTATCTCTTGTTTCTTTAATCCTTTAATCCTACCCCTTTTCTTATTGCGCATGTAACTTTAGATTAAGGTAGGCGGTACAAGTACCCTATATTCGTATTGCGTTGAACATCAGCGCTGTTGATCAATTCTATAAATAACCGGAAGTTTTATTTATATTACATGTAATCCTAAAAGGTTTCCACATAATAGTAATCGTTTTATAACATGATAGCAAATGATTGTATAACATAAAAAATTGGTGTCTCAGCCCACCAAAATATAAAAGTTAACGACGTAATCACGATACATTTTCCACAAATGGTCACTTTAATCTACTTTTAGAATTACTGTGTATAGTTTCATACGATAAAAATAAACCTTTACTTAAATGGCATAGACATTTTAAAACGTAATTTAAAAATTATAAGAAAGAATACAATCAGTGTCGCCGGTTGTTTTAGGCACGAAAGCTGGCGTGATTTTTATCGTAGCGCAGGCAGCGATTCCGCGACTTCGTTTACACTCTGTGATAACATCACAGTTGATTTAGGTCTGTTACTAAAGCGTGTCGTATTAAAATATAACCCGAGGGAAAATTTTATTCACTTCCAAAGAATTGTAATATGCATTTTTAAGTAAAAAGTTAAAATGTACACGAGAGAGTATTTTATTTTTAATTAGAAACTTCCTTATATCTTAACGATAAAGTGCTTGTAAGGAATAATATTAACAAATGTTATAACTTATTATACTAAATGCAGATATAATTAGACCTTAAGTTGTCTTTTTTAAGACAGGTTTTTGTAACAGACTTTTTTAATGATTGTTTGAAGTAATAATCTTTTTTGTTAAAGTTAGTATAAAGAATTTTATTTGTTGTAGAATATCACGGGCGTGAAAAAGACCAATCAAATTCGACTTTAGTTAATTTAGAAACGTATTTGTCTGACGTAACTTTAATACCAGATTAAATTAAAAATAATTATAAAATAATATTTCAATTAAAAAAAATGTTAACTTTAGTTACCAATTGTCATTTTGTAGGCAATACATTACTGCGCCGTGTCCGTCATAGATAATATCTATAGGCGGCACTAGTGGATCGATTTTGCCTTCACTGCCTTTCATTAGGTCTGTCATTAAGGTTAAAACTTAAAAGCCTGAAAATTAGGTCATACCTATCATTAAAATATCGTACACTTAAATGCACGTTAATCAACTGGTGAAAGTAAGCTAAATCTAGTACATTTTGCGAAGCATAATGTCCTCGTAATAATTGAAAATAGTTGTTGATAATGGTTACAAATACTATAAGTAATGAGCACTAATAAAGTCTTGAAAGCTTACTTACAAAAGATAAACAATCTGATCATATTACCTGAAAAATACAAAGTCATTATTAGGCACTATATACTTAAATTCCTAAAAAAAAAATTCAATCGCAGAAGTAACGTAACACTAAGTAGCTTTTACAGAAATAAATAGAAGACTAACTAAAGTAGACATGACGAAAAGAAATACAAAAGCAGAGCGGTACATTCATACCTATAAATACTTCATAGATTCACAGTAAAGAGCAATGGACAAGTGCAAGAATTGTAAAACTGTTGCGACATGAGCAGCGCAACATTTATTCCATTATCCTGTGCAGTAGAAAGCCGGAGAGAGACAGAGGTATGGCGGGAACACTTAATTAATTCTCGGGATAGCACCGCGCTATTTCCGACACCGCTCTGTGATTGTGACGAGGAAACTGTTTTTCTTTGATATTACAATGAGAGATTGTGGTAATTCAAAAATATCTTTCATAATCTAAAGAAAAGCTGTGAGTTTCAATATTATTATCAAAAGGCACTTTACTGACGTCATACTTGTAAATATTGCGTACAACTAAAATAATAATTTACATAAGTATTTTTAACCAAAAATAGATAGTTGTCATAGTAGTCTGTTGTATTATAATTGTTGGTAACTTGATTATAAATGCTCAACTTTATATCTAAGTGTCTACTTTGTATAATAGAAAAAGATCGCGATAGGCCTGGCTGCTACAGAAACGAAAAAGAAAGTAGCAATAAAAGTCGGGAAAAATCTTCGAACGACGTACAGATTAAAAAGAAATTAGTGTTGCTAAACGGTTTCACCGTTAGGATTTACATACAGATGTTATTTTAGACGCACGTTCCATATATATGCTTATTAAAATATATGTTTTTGTTTTCATTGCATAGTAAATAGCCTAGAACTTTGAGAACTTCTAGTAAGCGCTATTTTGAGAATGCTTGTTGGCGTGAGTCAAGAAGTAATGAATGGATAGTATGCAAAAGATATGTGTAAGAAAAAACTAACTAAAGTAGATAAGGTTTATAGGTAGATAGTCATAAAACTAGAAACGTTTTATGACTATCCTTATAAAGGAAAGATCAAAAAGATGATGAATTGTCAAACAAAGGACTGTCTCTAAGCTATTATATTTTCGTAAATGAAAAACTATCGCTCTAATAAATACATTATTGTATACTTGTAATAAGCATGAGATTCTTTTTATTTAAAAATACATTCACGGCACGCACACAATACAGACATAAAGCTTCAAGAAAGCTTTAGCGACAAAGCATTGCCAATCTATACATTCAAAGGTAAAATCTCTTCAATGGTATTAACGTTACTAAGACCATACGTAACACGTATTATATAAAAACATATTCTTTACGAGGACTTAATAATGTGATGTATGATACTGTTACTGACCATGTACATGAAACCATATTAATGTATAAAGTAAAATATATTCCTATCTATTTACTTACTTTAGGCAAAACTTAAATTGTAACAACAACTTAAAACAAGTGAATTCAGAACAATACGTTTACAACACCAAATTATCAATTATCTGGATTGCATCAACAACAATATTCCTCGTGACACTATAGTATTTAATTTCACACCTCAAATGCGACAGATTTAAAAAGTAAAATCCGCATAATAGTTTATAAATATGAACAGATGTTAAAACGACGAAAAGACTAAAAATAAAGTAAGGATAAACGGCAATCCATAGCACTCGAGGAGGTACTCTGCGTAGCACTCGGCGTAGCGCTCGACGTAGGCGGGTGCTACGTGACACCGCCTGAGTGATAATACTTTTATTTTCTCAATCTATATTTAATTCGAGACTTGAAATCTAAATGAAATTACAAAGATCTCATTTAGATGTAATAACCTTACTTAAAAGGAATTACTCTCATTTCCTGTTTGTATTGGATTTATCTCCAATCTCTCTCAACTATTCATTGTCTTTCAGCGCAAATTTTATAAAGGCTAGTAATATGAACGCCACTTTGTTACTTCACTCCAGCCTTTTCTCGTAAATTTCTAACTTGCGTGGTTCTTTTACAGGTTATATTTATCATAACAATCCAGCAATTGAAAAACCTTGGCAAGTAAAATGTTTTACAAAGACAATTTTAAATGAAAAATTATGTACAATCATCCCTTATGCATAAACTTTACACGAATTCAAAGCGTATAAGTTATAAGATCTTGTGATACGTCGTTAACGATATTATTCTCGTATGTTTCCCATTTGCACGACCAAATTCGACTCGTGTAAAAGATTAAGTTTACTTGTGAAGGGTATTTACTCTTCAAAGAGAAACTTCTCGGAGTTTTGAAGACATATATTCATTAAATTAACAATAGCATGCGATCTAACAACTTATCACAATAAACAACATATGTGTGTATCTTACCACTAAGGTTACTAGTACTTTCAATAGAACAGTACAAGTTTAATGATTTGAAAAAAAAAATTACGCCGCTACGATTATTATTTCTTTGTCAATACGCAGTTTTTATGACCAATTTCTAATTAATAACTTTTTTTTTTAAATATTTCACTAGATGTTTGGCGCAAAAATTACACAAAGGAGATGTGTTTGTTTAATTTAGAGTACTTTAGATACGTTTTCCATGCCTATTTTTCAATAATCGTAACTCTTTCTTAATAATCAATAGCAAAAGAAAAATTAAGCCGCTACAATTATTTTTTGGCTAACGGCCACTGTTTACTATGAAGAGTCGTTCACAACTTAATCGGCGAGGAGAATGGCCGAGCGCCAAGTTCACTTTGCCTAAAACTAACTTAACTCAAGAACTATTAAGTACGACTCTTTAATTATTAACATGTTTGAGTTTAGGACTCAATATCGCCAACCATTAAAACTAAGCTAAAAGAACTATTATTACATACCTTGAAGATTTATTTTTATTCCGAAAACATTACATTCAATAATATAAGTATATTATATCGCGGTTACATATCGCTCGTGTTTGGTTTGTCACTAATTTGATCGATATAATACTGTATATCGACAACTTTAGTCGTTATGAAAACTATTAAAATTCAGAACGACTATAACGATTTGTGATTAACTGAAGTTCAAATTCCTTTATCAGAGGCAAGAATTCTTTACGCAACTGTTTTGAATTTCTAAATCTAATTTCCATAATTTAAGAAGGCGCCATAAAAATTACCACATTGATAAATAAAAACATACGACTACTTGCGGAAAAGCGTAAATAAAATGTAAATCAACACATTTAAGCTTTGAGTAAAGCAAATTTATGGAGATGTTAAATTTTAACAAGGTTCAAGCGGCGGCGCGGTAAGGGCTTGATTTTGTGTGCCGTTTTTATTGTCGAATTTATTTGTGTACTGGTACCGGGAAATGCTAAGACGTAGATAAAATTGATGCCTTAAAATTTCTTCAGTACATTTAATGCACTCAAGAAGTACGTCGTAGCCATTGAACTTTCGTAGCCGTAGAGATCTAGTACTCCTCATGTCCGTATTAGTAGAATTTAAATATAAAATAAGTAAATAAAATATTTAATATATATTGGTTGAAATAGAAATAATACAAAAGCCTGCACCATCAATAATGAAAGTATCAAAGAACACAAGAAGAAATCCGTTGTTAGTGTTCCTAAAGATGATAAATTAGCTATTAGCTAGACTTATACGATCCATTTTTCTTCATAAGCGACTAAGAATTGAACAATAATTTTCGATACAGGTAGTTTCGATACGATACATACGTAAAGAAAATCCGTGACCATTGAAAATAATAAAAGTTGTCTTTTATTTGTTTTGCAGTTCACATTAAAAAAAATCTTCCTCGATGATATTCTAATTATCCAAAAAAAAAAATGATTTCATTTGAAAAGTATGGTTCTGAATTGCCAAGATGTATTTCACTATATAGCCAAACAAGGATATCTGAGCCGGTGAGAGAGGCGTTGCTATCGCAGTTAGTTCTACCAGAAATTATGTAAAATGTACGTGGGCATAAAAAAAAATAACTGTACAGCTACAGTACGACAAATATCTTATGACATTTTTGACGTTGACGGGGTGCGTCAGTGAGCTGTCATAGTTTAGTTTGAATTTTGCCCACCGGGTCAGATAACCATGTCGGTCTAAAATATCGCATCACTAAAATAAAATACGTAACAGAAATTATCATTAAGTTTCATCGTGGCGTGATCAGACGAAAATGTAATTACTCGTTAGTTACACACTTCCCTATTGGTAACAGGAGACAACTCGTTTATCACCACTTTATTAGTGTACTTAGGACGCATTTTATTGCAAAGTACTTTTTATCAATAAACTTCGGACGGGGAATTTAATTATTTTACCCAAATTAATTAACTTATTTGGGTTGTCTTTGAGATCGAAAGAAGCTAGTATTTATATTATATGTAAATATGACATTTTATTATTCATTTTAATAACCGTAAAATGACCCATTTCAGCTTCAGTTGGGGAAAAATGGAGGGATTTAATACTACTATAAAAAGTCTAAATGTACACAGGCTAATTTCCTTTCAGATCATTAGAGATAATATTTTCCCTTAAGTTCATTATGGATATCCAATATTTGAATATATCGCAGGTGCGATATTATCTATTTTTATGTTGACTGTGTTCCTTATAAGTGTAAATACTGTTTTATTAAACTAAATCGAGTGATACTAATATATCAAAATTGATTTTTAAGGCTAACTCTTTATGATTTAAAAGTGTCGCAAATAAGTTAACAAAATTTTGTAAAAATACTTGTATTGCACATTTTAAAAATAACGAAAAATACAAAAGTTTAAACATTGTCAAAATAAGAGAAAGGGTTGATTAACATACTGGTGTGCGCCCTCCGACCCTTGACTACGGTTACACATCAATTACGTAATGGCCTCGGCACAAACACGGCCAAGTTAGCTGGAAATGTCCCGCTGACCAAATTAATCGTGCCACAAAAGTAAATAAACTTCATTTAACATACATTTTCACACTATGTTTCTATAAACTATACGTAGTTGATTTAGATCTTTATAAACTGCCAAAAGCAATGTATTTTAATAAATTGATAGCACGAAATACACGTGGAATTCGTTAATCGCAAAAATTGACAGAATTATTGACAAAATCCATATTGTCATGATATGATGTGTCATGTAATCCTTACGAATTGAATATCAAAATCTTGTACACTTTAGGAATTAAATCATAGAAAATTAATTTGCATGATTTGAAGTTTAACTAACTTTATACCCCTAACACCAACACACCATTCTCTTACCGCTAATATTTTATTTATTAATAATATTGGATTGCATTAGATTTTATATTAAAATGAATCTTAGGCCCAAACACTCTAAGATACATTTGATCCGCCAAGCCTTGCATCGTTATAATATAAAGATAAAAGGTGATTACTGAGACGGAACACAAGATACAACCTTCAACCTTTCCGACCCTTAAGGGATTTGTGGTTCTTGGGCAGACCAACCCCCTGTCAAGTTTGAAACCTATTAACCGCATTTAAAGACAGATGTTGATCGCAACATACTTTATTCAAATATTTTGGAACTATTATTATAATTATGTGTTATAGTTTTAGTGCTTTAACGTAGTCTTTGCTGACGGATTTTTGCCAATACTAAAAGATGAACAAAATTATATAAAATACAAATATAATTTTAATCCACCTCCTGTTTTTATAATAAGACAGTTAATGTTTCACTGATCGTAGAACTACGAGATAACACAAAGCTAATAAAGAAACCATTGTTAAGTTCCAACTTGCAGTCGTCTGACAAATTAAATTTCTGAGAAAATAATATTAACCTTAAACCAAGTAGTGAACAATTTTCCACAGACTAGACAAGTTTATTGTTTAATATTGTGTTCGTGGCATCTCTACTTGAAGCTCGTGATGTCGGAACGCGACATTATGTAATAAGATCAAGTATTTTATGTGTGACACGAAAGAGTACATAACAGCAATCCATAATCAGAACCCCTAAAAAATCTAAAACAATCGCGGAATGTCTCAAACATCATAAACATTACTATTGTTTTTTGTTTAGTACTTTAATAGCTTAAAAAAGTTTATATCGAATAACTGCTAGTATCAAAACAAATACTAAACTTCTATAAACATGTACGTGATATAACAATCTCTATGTTATTTGGTTTACTTTTTTAATTTTCCTTTTTACATCTTGTTAGATAATCCATATTTTTAAATAAATCTTTAAAAAAAGTATTAGTATCAAGAAAAATTTCTTTACATGAAATAATTTACAAGTACAAAGCGTCTCGCCGCGAACTAGTCCACTTACAATAGTCAGTTCACTACAACATTCTACAATAAACACAACTATATTATCTAGGAATTAAAACGTAAAACTTCGCTTCGGGACAGCAAAAGGAAAAGTAACACGGAAAGAGCAGTTTAATTTTCAAACTACAAAATTTATTTGTTAATTTTACAGAATTATTGTAAAACAACAAGTCTATGATGATCAAGTTTTTCGACTTCCTTAGTTGATGTTTAATCTTTCACTATGTATTTTTCAATCATGGGATAAATTAATTCATCGTTATAACTGTGTTATCACTCACATTCTCTTGAAAGTAACAAATACAAGAATATGTACCAAAACAAGTTCACGGCGGTTAAATCCTATAGCAATAAAGATTTTTCTTTATACAAACTAAACTAAACGGAATTCTTTATTAAAAGTCAATATATTTTTAATGAATTCCATCGATTAATTCTCAACGAATTTAATTTCCTTTAGATTGTAATTTCTACTTCATTAAACATCTTTCATTATTAAATTAATCTTCAGAAATTCAATTCTATAAGTTCGGCCGTCTGGCTTTACCATTATTAAGAAATACGTAATTGTTACGGTCTTTTTTCCTTCTTCAATTTCAAAAATATCTTTTGATCGTTTAGTTTAGACCGTCTATGAATTATAAATGAAACAACTAAAGAAATAAAATACAGGAAATTACTCTTTCAGCATTTTATAAAAGAAATATTTAGAGATTTATTTGAGTGTTTATAAAAACTTTAACAATAAAATGTGTTTGAGGTTGTGCATCTTTTATTGTAGCATAAAATATAAATTATTTTACAAGTTTAGTCAACGTTCTACAGTTATTAGACTTCTATTTTATAAAACTTTTAATTAATAAAAATAAAAGATGTTTGAAGGACGAAGTGTATACAAAAAGCCGGTTATCTAAACTTTTGCTCAACAATAGTAGTAAGTATATTGTTAAACAAAGGCTGAAACTAATTTACAGCCCTGCTTGTGGTGATCTCACATTCCGGTTTAAAAGGAAACTTAGGTATAACCTTTATATTTCACTGATGCCTCTATGCCTCTATAACAGAGCTACGATATGTACTTCTTGTCAGGTGTAAATATTTTTTTATATTACAAGATGGCAAACGAGCAAGGCCACATGAATTCGCCGAAATGGCGAAGCGACCGCTGCTCATAGACATTCGCAATTGTAGATGCGTTGCCTACCCTCAATTGACGAAGGAGGAGACTATAGTACTTAAATACTAACACATCTTATATCGAAGGAATTGCTCTATATTTCGAGAAAAGAAATCGATATATTTTCCCGGCAATACGTTACTACAGCTGTTACAGAAAGGAACACCCATATAGGACAAATTTATTGCAGTATTCATGTACATAACAATGAATTTTATTAACAATCTACTGAATCTACCGACGTATTCAGATATAAACAAAAAAAAGTAATGTATTCTTATTCGATAGTGTTTTGACTAAAACATATTATTTCTTATAAGTTTATGAAAATTTTTAGCAGGTGTCAAAAATAAGCAAACTAAGCTGACAAAATAAATGTTTAATTTACTACCGATCGTAGCGATAAAGATATTTTATATGTTATAATATGTTTAACACTTCGCGTGTTTTCTTGACAGCTCCTCGAAATTTGTGAACTACTAGAAGGGTCAATAATTAAATAAAACCACAACTGTATTCTGATCTGAGCGTGTCTTTATTTTTAACTCGCGGTCCGTATACAATACCACGCTAACCAAACCATAGTGCGATCTAATAAGAACATTACGCCATCTAACGACCTAAGTGATTACAATATAAAAGTTGCATCTTGAACATAGCGCCCACCAAGGACATTTAGTGGAGGAATGTCCTTGATAATATGCCAATGATTATAAACATGCCGTTGATTTAGATTCGTGATACATTAATTTTTTATAAAGTTTATTGACAATATTACGCATAAGAGACAATTGAACAGGTTGAAATTAACCAAAACTTTATATAATGATTAACAAACTAATAAGAAAAATAAGATGCAAATAAAAATAATAAAAAGAAAAACATGATTTAAGAAAAGTACTATGTCATTCTTCGAATACTGGTAAAACACACAGTTATTAGTTGGCCTTTTTATAATACTAGATGATTTTGTGCGCAACGTAACTACACGAGTGATTTTATCATCACCGGGATGTTTCTCTATAATACGACCCATCAACCAACGACTAGGAGGCATATCGTCTTCTTTTATAAGAACGATATCACCAATCTTTGGTTCTTGAGCCTTGGACGACCATTTATAACGATGCATTAAATTGCTTAAATATTCTTGAGACCAACGTCTCCAAAATGATTGCAACATCCTCTGAACAAATTGCCATCGTGTTAGAGAATGAACATTTGAACTTTCGTAATTAGTGTACTCTGGTATTGAAATTATAGGTTCACCGATTAGAAAGTGTCCTGGGGTCAATGGTATTGGTTCTCCAGGATCATTAAGATTCATAACACTTATCGGTCGCGAATTCAGGCAAGCTTCGACTTGGGTAAGAAGTGTTGTAAGCTCTTCATAGGTAAGTGTCGCATCACCGATAACCCGTTTGAGGTGAAACTTTGTTGATTTCACTCCCGCTTCCCACAACCCACCGAAGTTGGGAGCATGTGGGGGAATGAAATGCCATTCAGTGTTGTTCGCCTCTAAATGTTGTGCTATAGAAGTTTGATATGGCGCGAGTCGCTGTAACTCTCTCGAAGCGCCTACAAATGTAGTGCCGTTGTCACTATAAAGTTTGGCACAATGACCACGTCTAGACACAAACCGTCTAAAGGCCGCTAAAAATGCTTGCGTACCCATGTCACTGACTACTTCTAGATGTAAAGCGCGCGTAGACATACAAACAAACAGGCATATGTAGCCTTTATATGAATGGTGACCACGACCCTTTGTTGTCCTTACATTTATAGGACCTGCATAGTCAACACCACTGTGCAAGAACGGTCTCGACGGGTTACATCTGACAGACGGAAGGTCACCCATTATTTGGGCCTTGGTACTGGCTCTTTGCTTAGCACAGGTCACGCATTTGTTAATGTGCCTTTTAACTAAATTTCTTGCTCCAAGTATCCAGTAGGCTGATCTTAAATAGTTTAGCATGAGCTGATTACCTCCGTGTAGTGTCTTGATGTGAGCGTCGGCTACTATTAAGCGAGTAAGATGTGCGTTGTTTGGCAATACTATTGGATGCTTCATCTGTTCATCTAGCGAAGATTTCTCTAGTCTACCCTTTACTCTAATCAAACCGTTTTCGTCTAAATAAGGGCACAATGACTTTAACTTACTTTTCTTTAGCCGTAAGAACCCTTTGTCTTGCAATTGTACATATTCTTCCTTAAAAGTATCTTCCTGTGTTCTTCTTATACAGCATTCTAATGCCTTTTCGAGTTCTTTTTTCTGTAAATAGTCAGTATCGTTTTTACCTTTATTTTTAAATCGACGACAATATGCAATTACTCGTAGTAGTTTTGATAAAGAGGAATATCTTTCAAAAGTTTGAAATATATCACAATCCTTGCTTGAAGCTACAACAGCATAAACTTTTAATGTTTGCTCTAAGTCCGTTTTCAGAACATCTTGCTTTTTATAAATAATGGTTGAACTAAGAAAAGTTGGTCCAGAAAACCAAAGGGAATTCTCTACAAGCAAACTGGGTAAAAGTCCTCTTGATGCACAGTCTGCCGGGTTTTCCGTCGTTGACACATGGAACCATTGAGATGGTTGCATTGAAGTCAATATCTCAGATGTGCGATTGGCCACGAACGTTTTCCATCTGCTTGGGTGACTATTTAGCCAAGCTAAAACAACAGTAGAATCTGTCCAAGCGAAGATTTTATTCGTTGAAATCTGCAATACCTCCGCCGTTTCCATCAATAATTTTGAAAGGAGCACTGCCCCACACAATTCCAAACGAGGAATGCTGATCTGCTTTATAGGGGCAACTCTAGTCTTTGCAACTAACAAGGCAATGTTGACCTTGCCTGTGACATCCGTCATTCGCAAGTATACCACAGCTGAGTAGGCTGCCTTAGAAGCGTCACAAAAACCATGTAGCTCGCGGTCATCGTTGGAGTTCGTGCCAAGCCAGCGTGGAATGGCGATCTGGGTAAGATGAGACAATTCCTGTCGGTAAGTATTCCATTCTTGTTTCAACTCAGGATTTAATTCTTCATCCCACTCAATTCCAGCGAGCCATAATTTTTGGATAAATATTTTTGCTATCACTACACTCGGAGCTAGCCATCCTAGAGGATCGAACAAACGTGCTATATTTGAAATTACAGCTCTTTTTGTTACAGGTGCAGTCGTCTGTGGTGGAAGATTCACCGTATACTGGAATGCATCTATGCTGCGGTTCCAAGATAGTCCTAAAATTTTAATAACATTGTCTATTTTATGATCTATTCCCTTATCTTCTATGTCCTTATTATTTTTTTCTCCTTGTTGGCTTGTTCTAGTTTCCATTTCCGTACATTGATCTATTTGTTTTTGACCTCCTTGTTGTTGAACTATTTGCTTTTGATCTAATTGATTTTGTATTCCTTGCCTCTCTGCTTCATTTATCTTATTTATAATTTCCTCATTATTACTGTTCCACTTTTGCAATAAAAATCCCCCCTTTCCTAACAATTCTGTCATTTCCTTATAAATTGCTAGTCCTTCTTCTACATTATAGCATCCAGTCATCAAATCATCCATGTAAAAGCAATTTAAAACCTTCTCGGCTGCTAGCGGATATACTTTACCTTCATCGTAAACAATCTGGTGAAGTGTTCTGACTGCCTGGTAAGGAGCTGAAGTGGTTCCAAACGTTACTGTCAGCAATTCGTAATCCTTTATTTCTTTATTTGGACTATCACGCCAGAGTATTCGTTGGTATTTGGTGTCCTCATCAGCTATCCTTATCTGACGGTACATTTTAACAATATCTGCCACTAGACCAATAGGATGAACTCTCCATCTCAACACAGTATGTCTCAAGTCTGCTTGCAATGATGGACCGGCTATGAGTGTATCATTTAACGAAACACCTGACTTATATTTTTCCGATGCATTGAAGACTACCCTTACCTTGGTAGTTGTTTTGTCATTCCGTATCACTGCATGGTGAGGTAAGTATACAGCAACATCCCCTTTATTATCATTTACAGGTCTCATGTGATCCAATTGTAAGTATTCTTTTATTACACTAGTGTACTTTTCCTTTAGCTCCTTGTCCTTTTCTAACCTTTTTTCTAATGATTTAAATCTTATTTCAGCTACGGAACGAGTATCTTCAAATTGAGGGTCCTCAATGCGGAATGGTAATCTTACTACGTATCTACCATCTTCTCGTCTTGAGGTAGTAGCGGTATAAAATTCTTCACATTTTTGTTCATCTGGGGTAAGTATCTTTTTATTATTAATTTGTTCTTCAATTTCCCAGAATCGCTTGAGAACATCTTCTTCTCTTATTTGTGTATGCATTACATTAATATTATTGTGTGTGTAGTTAGAATTTTCATTTGAATTATTTACAGCACCTGATAAGATCCATCCGAAATTGGTGTTCTGCGCGATCAAGTTACTTGATGGACTTCTCCTTATACCTTCCTTCAGAATGCAGCTGTAAGCATCAGCTCCTAATAAAATATCAATTTTATTAGGTTGGTTGAACTGGGGATCGGCTAGATCATTACTTGATATATTGATACATTTTAAAATATCTTTATTTATGCTCTGCTCCGGTAAATAAGACGTAATTTTCGTCAACACGTAAGCTGTTACTTGTAAATTGAAGTGCGGATCTATCCGAGATTGAATTTTTATTTGTACCATGTACCTTGCAACAGTTGAACTATTACCTAAGCCAGACACAATTCCTTGAATTGGAATTTTCGGAAGTCTTAGGTATTGAACTGTGGCCTCAGTGATTAAGCATGCTTGAGAGCCTTGGTCAAGCAATACTCTTACCAACTGAAAGTCACCCCCCTTGGACTCTGCTTTAACCAGTGCTGTAGCTAATAAAACCTGTCGAGTTCTAGGTACTTTATTGGTAGATAAACACGCAACAACATGATCAACACTAGCCGAAGAGCTAGCATCAACAGTCATCACATTAGCTCGTATATCCTGATCTTTCTTTACGGACTCACCACTTGGGTGTAGTAAAGAATGGTGCCGTTTTAGACACACTTTACAATTTGTCTGTTTCTTACAATTGTAAACACTATGATTGCTACCCAAACAGTTAAAGCATATGTTATGTTTTACAACAAAGTCCCGTCTTGAGTCAACTGGTTGGTTCGCGAACTTCTTACAGAAACACAATTTGTGTGAATCAGAGCAATATTCACAGCGAATCTTGCTTGAACTTGTCGTTACCATTGCCTTAGGAACATGGGACCTGGTGACCTGATGAACCTTGTTTGGCTCTATCCTTTCAAAGGCGCGAAAACGATTCTCTAAAAAGGTGGCAAATTGTTCGTAGGTAGGTAATTCATTAATGTCGTTACTATTTGTAGTTAACTCCCATTGTTTCCGAGTTTCGGGATCAAGTTTAAAAGTGACTATGTGAATGATGATAATATCCCATGTAGATACATCGACATTTAAATTAGTAAGCGCACTAAGACAATCATTTGTTGTGTCGAGCAACTCTTTGAGACCAGCGGCAGACTCAACTAACATACGCTTTTGACTAAACAATCTTTTTAGAATACAATTTGAGAGATATTTTTTATTACTATAGCGTTTTTCTAACTTGGCCCAACACTGGGCGTAATTCAAGTCAGAAATTTCTTTATGTCTTACAAATTGTTCTGCTTCGCCCGTAAGGTGCGATTTTAAGTAATGCATCTTTTCTACATTGTCTAAACTCTCATTTTTATCTACAAGGCACAAAAATAAATCCCGAAATGTCGTCCATTCGCTATATTTACCACTAAATGTGGGTATAGTGATTTTAGGTAACTTAACTGAACCTTTGCACTTGGAAGTATCATTTGAACCAGTTTTTTCTGACGAATTGACCGACCTACATTTATTCAACAATGATTTGAGTAAACACTTATAAGTAATATATGACTCTTCCGTACTATCATACATGTCTACCAATGTTTTACATTCTTCAGCTTTGAACTTTTCATGTAATTTAGTATTGTTTTCTTTAAACCGTGCCTAATCGTTTTCTAATAATTCAAGTCTTGTTTCCATATATTCTACGGTTAACCTATCCTTGGGACTCTTTTTAAAATTAGTGAAACCTCTTTGTATGACATTCTGAATGTCCTTTAAAACATTAACTAAACCCTCCATTATAATATTTTGTATACAAAAACCTTTACACTAAAATTATTTGAACAGTCGAGATTGATCTAATAAGCAATAAATATTAAATACAGCTACTACAAACTACAACTAAGTTTCTAAAGCAAATAAATAGAATGCTTTATATTATACACATGTAAAATATGAAAATGATTATAAGCAACATAAATTTAAAATATTGTAAAAACGTTTACAAGTGTTTAAAAGGTAAGTTGACTACCCGCAGAAATCAGCATAGATTCCCCGTTCCTCCGTTTTTGTATAAAATTACACTAAGTCTAACATGCACACAGTATTATAACTAAAACAATTAACAACTAAAATCTACTAATTTAAAGTTCAAACGAATTTCTAAATTCTATTTCTTCAACAATTTTCTAAGTTAAAATCTTCATGTATATAAGGTTCAAAATCTCTTGATCTAATTCACTTGCACTATTTATTGTATGTATTAAATTGTACTTACGGTTGCACTTCACTGACTCACTCACTCTGTGATTGATATGCGTCACGTCCAAGTGTCGGGTGGCGCCCTCTGTGACGCCCGTTGACCTTGTCTTGAACTCCACCGGTAGGCGCTTGTGAACTGCTACCTCCTGGCGATGACGCGTACTCCTTTGCAGCGATCCACTGCGAGTACACGCTGGTGTGGCCAAATGAGCCACGAATCCAAACAATACCGGGAACAATCCGGCTCGTTTAGGACCAAATGTTTAACACTTCGCGTGTTTTCTTGACAGCTCCTCGAAATTTGTGAACTACTAGAAGGGTCAATAATTAAATAAAACCACAACTGTATTCTGATCTGAGCGTGTCTTTATTTTTAACTCGCGGTCCGTATACAATACCACGCTAACCAAACCATAGTGCGATCTAATAAGAACATTACGCCATCTAACGACCTAAGTGATTACAATATAAAAGTTGCATCTTGAACATAATATGGTAAACGAAAATACATAATGATGAATAAAGATAGGAACAAAACAGGCAGTTCACAGCGTACTTATTATTACCAACTGTAAGCGTTTCATTTCTCCACAAACAGGATACAAGCGGCTACAATTCGTAGCGTACGGTCAGGTGTTACGGGAATGCTACGACCGTGCTACGAATACATAACATGGCTACGAAATTCAGCGTTTACTGTTGCTTATAAAGTAAACATGTGGTAGCCGGAACCAAAGCATTCTGATTACATTAAGAGGTAGTCTGTATTATTGATTTTGAAAATTATCTTTTTTTTGTTTTAAGTTTTTTTTTAGTAATTTATTACTGCAACTAAGGTTAGATTAGGAGCCACACGCTATGGAGAAATTTCCATAAATAATACTTTCTCCATAATATATCGATTAACCTTAACATATTATCTGGAAGCCTCTTACTATAGTTAAAGCTAATGTTCTCCAAACCACAAAACGAAGCAAATGCCCGCATTAGAGAGCAGATAATTCACTGAGAATTGCGCAGTAAAAGAATCCACGGGTCCGTTACGACTGCGTTTAATGCGCCGTTTAAGTAGAGATCCAGTGAATGTAAAGTCAAATAAAATAAACATACTTTTTGACTCCTTTTGTCCTATTCATCATTTACTCTTTTTTTAAAACAAAACTCATTAATGCTCAAGTACCGGTTATGTATGACTTCGTTCTTCGTTTTACCTGAATTCTCGATATTACGTCCTAACGTTGAAGTAGGTATACTGAAGCAGCCTACATTTTTGATAATCTTCGTTACGAAAGATTTTTTTTTAATTTATTTTCAGGAAAAAAAATATAACACTATTTACAAATTAATGTTCGCCAAACCACTCACGTGGTTTGTAGGCGTCGCACCTTTTCAAAGAAGCTTTACAAACACATAAATATAAATTTAATTAAATACAATTTTAAATTAACGCTATCAAGTTATTACTTATTTGATGATGAGATGTCATTTGCATTTTACCGTCATCAATGTTTACTTTTTAATAAAATATGATATTCCATGCAACGTTTTCTTTTGCTCATAAATAAAAAAACAATGTAAAAAATATGGCCTATGTAAATAACGATAGTAATTTACATGCAGCAGCAGAACGAACATACAAAAGTGAAGTTTATTGTTATACTTGAATAAATAATGAACATCAATTTTTACAAGCGACCGAATGATAAAGTTTTATCTGAACCGAATCAGAGAGCGAGTGCACGTACAATTTTAATGTGTGCTACGATTTTAATAAAATAAAATTAGCAGGTGGACTTTATGTGCCATAGAAAGTTTGTCAGCAGATGGGTCCTGTTTATCTGAGCAGGTGGCTCAGGATAAACACGACTCGTTAGTCTTCTTGATTCTGTATGAGCAGACGCACTTTTTACTTGAATTGATTGCATTTAATCCGTTATAGTCTTAAAACTATTTTAAATATCCATTTTATATAAGTAGAGATCGACGGCGTATTTATAAAATAAATTAGTAATTTATCGTTATAAAGACGACAGGTGATAATATATGTACGCACAGGAATTTCATTAACCAGTAAACTTCCACAGTATCCAGAAAATAGCAGAACGTTTTTAGCAAAAAAGAAAATTATTAGACAATTAATAAAAAAATACATAACGTATATAAAGAATTATTTATATTTACACAAGTATAATTTTTACTAGGATAGAATTTTTATATATAAAAGAAAGCAGAGATATAGTAGTTTCTAAATCGAAGCACCTACTTTACACTAGCGTTGCTTAAAGAAGTAGTATCATTGTCTTCCACTCTGATAATTTCGTACAATCCAGAACATAAATACAAGTTCCTAAAGTATCCTGAGATGGTAGTTTTATCTTTGTATTACTACATTAGAATCACATTTTTTCCAACAGTAAAAAACTTACAGAAGTTTAAAAGAAAATTAAGTCTTATTTACAATCTTACTTTTTGCTGTCAGATAAATATTTTACTTTATCTTATCCACATTTTAATTAAAACAACTGAAAAAAGAAAGATAGTAATGTAATTACC
This sequence comes from Papilio machaon, assembly GCF_912999745.1. NCBI lineage: Eukaryota > Metazoa > Arthropoda > Insecta > Lepidoptera > Papilionidae > Papilio > Papilio machaon. The sequence continues at coordinate 4,055,018 of NC_059997.1, forward strand.
CGACTTTTACAAAGTTATAAAAGCTAGCGAAAGTATTCTAAATCCTAAAAGAATCTTATTGTTTAAAGGAACATGTCAACCTTACAAGGTTCCCTTTCATATTTGGAATACGTAGGCACTGATAACATAAGTGGTTACAATAACATCAAAAATATGAAATTTTATCCAAATATCTCCTCTTAGATTTTAGTTCTACTAATATTATAAATGCGAATATTTGGATGTATGGATGTTTGTTAGAAGGTATCTACAGAAGGGCTGCATGGATCTCGCTGGAATTTGGCATGGTTGTAGAACATAGTCTGGAAGAACACATAGACCACAAATTTAGTTTTCTTTTTTAATTCTGCGCGGACGTAGTCGCGGGCGACAGCTAGTGAGTAGTAATAAAGGATCAAGGAATATCGTTGTTGGAAAAATTCATTTCGGACAAAGCGTAGGAAGAGATTATGAAGCCAGTCATGTTAATTAAAAATATTCAATTTGTGCCCTGCCCAGCCATGTATTATATATGAGATTTTAGAAATGGTTTATAAATAGCTAAAGAGAATATTCTAGTATCGATCATTCACTAAATATTTCCATTTAAATAATGTTAGATTATCAAATACGGTAAAAGACATTTTAAAATATTTAAAATCTATAATAATTTTACCAATACGTGAATCGAAGACTTTTTACCCCTTTTTAAAAAAATTGCACTACCGAATCAACGTGAAATTTGACACTTAAAATAAATGTGGGAAATAGTAAAGAAGCTATATTTAATAAAAAAATTTAAGAAAAAACTTTGGCTTTGAATTTTGTTCGAATTTCGACCAATGAGCGACCACTAATATCTATATGACTTAATCATTTATATTGTATCAAATTAACAAAAATTACTACGTAGAAAGGGCCGCAAGGAAAACGCAAAATAGGAAAACCTTGTTGAATATGGGAAGAAGATATAAATAAAATAGAAGGACCACACTGGATCGAAATTGCCCAATCAAGAGAAAATTGGCTAGCGTTGGACGAGGCCTTTACTTGCTGAGAGGTTCTCGCAAGCGCCCAAACGAAACATACAAAAAATAAATGTGATTCAAATTTAAATGTACAAGTAGCTAAATGTAAGTGTACTTTAATTTAGTAGTTGTAGAATAATTAATATGTAGCGCTCTGGATATAAAAAGGCTTTCTTTCTTTTTTCTTAACGAATATATCAATATATTTATAATTTTCTACTTGACTTTTTTCTAAACGAACCAACAAGTTAATTACCACTTAACAATCTTGATTAACCATAACATGATTCCTGTTCACAAGCAAAATTTGTTATATGTTAATAAACGAGAGGATTAATTCGTTAACACGCACACATAATTAAATGAACATCTAACGAACCGTTAAAAGTCGAAAGTCACGCAAATAACCAAACGTAAATGCAAAAAAGATATAATAAAGAAGTGTACAAAAACAATTGAAGATTTTTTTTTCTGCAAAATTATTTGAAAAAAGTGATTAAAACCCTTTACATATAGAAGTTACACATTGTTTCAAATACATTTTAGCTTAAACATACGTCAACCATTTTATATCGTGACGCTAAAACCCGGCGCGGATTTTTGACAAATCTTGGTAATGTAAACATAATTAGTAGGTTTTCAAAATGCGATATTAGACCGGCAATTCCTATTTTTACAAATGTCCATGGGCGTTGATATCACTTCGATGTTCCCGTCGCTCATATACCCCCTACTTTTCTTCTTATTAAGAAAAAACAAATGTTATCGGTAAATAACTTGTATTAGATAATCAAAAGTTTTATTAAGAAACATTTGAACAATTTTAAAACAATATTCTTAAAATTTATTGTTACATCATGTTGTAAGACAAAAATCATTCGTGTCAAATCTTTGCAAGCAAATCGTATGAGTTTGTGAAAATTAAGATATTAAACTGGTTTAGTTAAATATTATATATGTACTAGCTAAGTTAATTACACGTACTTATATGTTCCTAACATTACTTAATCAAAGCTAATCCCGTTTACAAGGGTCAGAAGACTCTGAATTTAGAGGTTATTTGCCAAAACCAACCTTCTACAGTGTGCATTAAAGTTTAAAATATTGTGTTAATAAATTGTTTCGAGTTTGAACTCAAATTATTATGGGTGGACGTAACATTCATTACTTTATATTTGTTTTTGACTTCATCTGATTTCATTGCTCTAATTAGTTATTAAGCTTAATATAAATACTGAATTTTAAATAAGTATTTTATTTTATCGTCGTACTGAATAATTTTAGTATATAACTAAATTGTTGAACAAAGGACAATTATGTGATAATCAAAATATCCAATTTTATTTTAAGAAGAAATAATCAATAAATATTCCAAGAATACTTTGCCAAATACAATCCTGTAACTTGTTAAAGTTAATTATACAAATTATGTTGAAATCCAAGAATTATATATCGACTTTCATTGCTAATTGTTTTAAATACAATCACATTTCTGTACTTTTTTACTTAAAATACAAACTTTTAAAATGAGATCTTCTAGTATACAGCTAGCCGTCGTTATTGTACAGTAGGGGTTGCAGATAAGAGTATGTACATACTAGCTGTCTCCTAGGACTACGTGTGTGCGTAATTAGAAAAAACTTAATAAATAGACTATGTGTTCTTCCAGATACCTATGTTCTACATCTGTGCCAAATTTTATCAAGATCCATTGAGCCGTTCCGAAGATACCTTCTAACAAACATCCATCTTCGCATTTATAACATTAGTAAGATATTCATCTTAAGTTTAGTAAGATAGATAAAAATTATATTATTAAACTCATCAATGAAGTCCACTGCTTCACATCCTCCAAGTATTGTCAAGCACATGAAGATTTAACGTGCTCTTCCAAACAACTATAGCAGTCAAAATCTACATACATAATAAATAAATTTAAAAAAAATATCAGAAACCGAACCAATCTCTAATTTAATTGCATTAATTAATTAACCGGACGTAAATGGAACTAATGATAACCCGCTTTTGTACACGCACGTTTTCCGGTTCGTAACATGAGGATGTCTGTGCGGGCACTTTATTAGTGAGGTTAGAGCGCTATTTGTTACTAATAGCCTTCTACTATGATGCCGACTTTACAGACTTTCAATCTTTACCTAGCCAAATACAAGTAAAAAAATTGACAAACTAATGACTAGTCACGCCCTCTGTTAACGCTGCAATGTAATTCATGAAGATTCATTATATACTAGTAGTTATCGAGCGCGACTCCGTACGCGTGGAATTAAAAAAAAATGAAGTAAGTAGCCTATGTGTTCTTCCAGACTATGTCCTACATCTGTGACAAATTTCATCAAGATCCGTTGAGCCGTTCCGGAGATACCTTCAAACAAACATCTATCTAAACATTCGCATTTATAATACAAGTAAGATTCAATAAGAAATAAGTAATATTAAAAACCGTGAAGAAAACTAGTATAATAAATCTATATATATAAAAGAAAGTTGTGTTAGTTACGCCATTTATAACTCAAGAACGGCTGAATCGATTTCACTGAAAATTGGTGAGCAGGTAGCTTAGAACCAGGAATAGGACATAGGATAATTTTTACCCCGTTTTTTTTTTTTTTTTATTCCGCGCGGACGGAGTCGCGGGTAAAAGCTAGTATATTATAGTTCATAGCATATAATATGGGTTTAATATTTTCATATATCGTCCTTTCCAAACTTAACCTACTGTCCGTAATATTTTGGTGAATATGTAGTTTGAAAGCTTTCGTACAATCCAATAAAGAACAAATACAACCGTCATAAATCTCATCTATTTCTGTCCTTGGATATTATTACATTGTTATTCGCAGAAAAGACAATATGTGTAGTGAATATATAATGATCTCTCTGCACTCTCTAACATTAAACTATTTTATAATCTATGACGTCATTCAACATTCAAATTGTCGTAAATAAAATGAATATTGTATATGTTTAATAAAATAATGCTACAGCATTGCTACAAAACTGCTACATTCGTATATAAATATAACACATTTAATATTTATTTATGAACTTGAACAGAAAGAGTATATTCAAAATAGATCAATCAGTTTAATTTGTCTACACCTTTATCGTAGCACCTATTACGGATCAGCCGTTCACTCTAAAAAGGATAATATAAGGGACGCATTAAATAGCTCAAATGTAATATAAGTGCGGGAAATAATTTATTAGGAATATTCTTTATCGCATCTTTTATGAAGGGCGATGAGTAAATTTTTACGAGGCATCGTATGTTCTCATAACATAAATATGGCGACGCGGCTTCATATTCCACGTCCGACATTGCGAGTCCCCAGCAGGCCTTATCGAGAGTACGCTTCATTACTCGCGTATATCGCGTCAGCTCGGTGCGTCATAACTAAAGTTTTCATAGTGGAACGGTGAACAAACTATTGTTACATTGAATATGTTATTAACTGTCGGAATATCTGTATATAAAGTTGTCCATTGACTTCGAAACGTGTTTAACTCGTATATATGTTACAACTATAAATACATAAGACCTGATTAAATGACAACATTCGATTTTGTAATTCTACAAAAATACCAGAGATAATTCAAAGATAAATTAATCAAACAGAAGATCTATCTTCCCAGCTGTTCTAATGTAACAAGAAATAATCCGTGTTTAAATATGAAATGACTTTTGCATCACAACGTTCGCCAAATGGTTCACCGCTTAGCAGCCTTTCAAAGCCCTCGCGTTTAGACCAACATCTCTTTGAATATTTAAAAAACGGTTATTCAGTTCCGCACATGTAATACTTCAAACGGAAAATATTTTCGTTCCAGCTCGGTTCGATAAGATATCGGTAAGATATTTTTTTTTTAATATTTTTGTTTTTAAGATATACATATAAAAAAAGTCATTTTTTTAAAGGCGTAATTATTCCAAATCAATGCGAAGGCTAAAGGACCAAAGTACTTGAGAATTATTATGTTAAATTAATTCTAATTCTATATATTTTTGTCCTTGTGTCTCTATCATATCGCCCAGTTCGTACAATAAGCTCGTTCAATGGACGTTTCATGTAATATACATACATATCCCTAATTAGTATAATACGGAGCCTTGAGAGATATATTAATATTGAGTAATTTCGCTGCGTCTGACATTCCATCTTCCGGTGCTACACAACTTAAGCAGTAATAATTATCGTTAATTATTAACATCAGTTTTGATATCAACATATAATTTATATTATACTACAACTAAACTAAGATATCACTATCTTAGTTTAGTTATTATGTTTAGTTTCTCGAATTACATCATCCAAAAATCTGGCATAGCAACAGCGAAATTAAAAAATAAATAGAATTTACAAAATATGTTTCCCGTTTCCACATTTGTTAACTAAAATTTTTGTAACTCTAAAAGTGTTTTAGTATATTTGTAAACGTATCGCTTGCTAACAATGCAAAAGTACATTTCTAACCAAATATGAGCGAAGCAACCAAATTGTTGAATGCGAACGTTAATTGGCATGTTATAGCAGAGGCAGTAATGGTAAATTGTATGCGGTTGGGGAGGTATCGCGGGAGGAAGGGGAAGAACGCTTTATAGTGTCCTATTACATACATGAAATCGGTCAGGGTCGTGACTGCTTTTCGTATACGTTATTTTGTGACATTCTTCACGCCTAAACTATAAATGTATTATTGATTGCAATCGTAACTAATTTCAGAAATATAACTTATTAATCAAATCCATTGCGAACAAAAACTGATTATTTCAAACACAATTTTTACAAAATTCTATTAATTCAAACTTACTCGGTCACCTGTAGTTTGTGTGTAAAACAATAATCTAAAAGAATGATAATAGTTATCGACCATTCGATAAATCTTGACAATTTTTTTTAATGATTACTTACCTTTGCATTACTATCTTTAAAATATTATTGGGTTATTGTCAAATGTTATGAATTAATACGTTACTTTGAAAACTACATATAGTTTAACACTGCATTTACTTTCGAATTTCTAACCTCGGATATACAGAGAACAAAGATTTAATCGGAAATGTTTCCGCAAACGCCGCCCATGTGTATTGTGTTCAAATAATAGTGCGGCACGTAGCGTTTGTCGCCTCAGATTCGTACTGGCCCCACGAGTTTTCTATTCATCGGAACCTAATAGAAACACACAATTTCCATGTGCTCGTAAAAATGTCATCACATGACCTTTCCACGATTTTTTCCTGAAAATTCTTAGTACTTGAGCATAATATCTAATTACGAAACTTCTTTGAATCACAAAATTTTAAGTTAAAGAACAATAACAATTATACGAAGACAAAAAAGGATAACATATACCTTTAGTTACAAAGTAGAATAATTTATGTAACCTAATTAAACGAGAATCGGGGTCCGTTTGTAACTTTTTATAAGGAAAATCCCTATAAAGCAAAAAAAAAAAGGTTAACATAAAAGTAGATAATTATTCTCTGAATTTTTATACCGTCACAGACCTATAATTTTTATATTCTTTTAGAAGTATATATTAAAAACAGTTTTTCATTTATCTTGTACATTAAAAACTAAAAAAGTGGCATAAAATTTCCAAAGGACGTGCTGAATGTTATGAATTTTTAATTAACATCGACAATATTAAACAGACGTCTGCCATTAAAAGTTAATCTAGACTAGAGAATGTCGACGAATACCAACTTTCCTCCACACAGCAAACACGGGGAGTATAATGAAGTAATTTACGTAATCTACACGAGACCGCATCATTGTGAATTATTAAAAGCCTTCGAAGGAAGTTCGTTCCTCACATCTCCGATATTTACTTTACTTGCCTCAGAGCGCTCGCTCGATACCTATTCACATAATATATAAACGATGAATGTTCACAACTTTTAAATTTTAAACACATTTTTAATTAAATTAGTCTAACGACACATTATAATGGGGTGATGAGAGTTAAAAGTTAAACGAAAGTTAAGAAAAGAGTGAAAAAGCTTGTGTCACGCCACACGTCAACGCCAGACGTAACACAACCGCAAGCACAACCCGTTAATTCAATTACCTTGAAGAAGGACCACATTAGGTGTGAAACTAGTCGGTGCCTACACCAGACTCTACTAATAGTGAGTTTAGCTGTGATTTTTAATTAGTGTATTATAACATACCACGAAAGTTTTAATATGTTAGTATAGTGTTGTTGGTGAGGCTAATTGTTTACCTGTTTTTTATAGATTTTTAATAAGTAACTGTCTATACCATCCATAATCGTTGAAGTTTTGAAACATTTTAAGGTATATAGAATTTGACCTTAACTTGTATACGGTTCAGTAATAATCGTTAAAATGTTTGTTTGAAATCGATTGAACAAGCGTTTAATTTCCAACATGATATCATAAACTATAGACAGTAGTTTTTATTACTTCACGTTTGTGTGCTGTACACATTTACATCACAATCTCTTCACATTTTTATTATTTGTGTTCCTTAAAGTAGCCTCTTACATGTAGAAACCGTAGTATAAAGAGCAATAAAGCGAAACGTTTTCTAAATATAAAATAACTCTCGTAAGCATAACAACGCACGCTAAAGGAGCAACTAAAATAGAGGGCACTCAAAGAGGACCGCTAGACAAACATCTCTCTGAATATTTAATATCGGTTGCTTTGTTTACTTATATTGGGTCTAATTTTCCAAACGTCGACCCTCCTCGATGTCCGTGTTAAGTCCCTCTCATCTTATTTTTGTATTCGGCTCACGCAAAAACTTTGTTTGTGCTAAAGTGATTTAAATTGTTTCGTTGTATTAAATTTTATTAGTAATCAAAACTTGACACTGACTTATGATCTGATAAGGGACATTTTATTTCAATTTAAATATGATTTGTTAATTTAACTTTTTCCCAGTGAATGACGTTTTATTAATATTAAAATACGCAAAAATACACAATGGTAATACTTACTTCTACAACTAATTTTACCTAAACGAAAAAGAATTAAAAAGTTATTGAAACGATTCGTAAATTATCTGCGAAAACGTAATGCATTTTTTTAATTTATGGAAAAATTTAATTTTGCAATAAGATATTTGTGATAAATCGTGTAAAGGTTGATGTGACCCTGACCGAGTTAACCTGAACAGATCTCGCTCGACTTTCACGAAATGCGATTTATCAATACTATTCTATAATTTAAGACTATGAAGGCCAAATTAATGATTGCCATTTGAATACATGTAAATCAAATGTATACAAGTATTTAAATAATCACATTCCGTAATTATTCCCATATGTTAACCTGAAAAAGTTTTCTATTTGTTTTCATATAAGCTTCAACCCATAAATAACGACAATATTACTCACAAATAGTATATTCCCTAAAAATAATCAAATTTTACATTTTGATATTTTATATTTTATTCTTAGTCATTAAAATATTCTGAATTGTACACAATTGAAACGAAATAAACTGAAATCATTTGAGCGGTATTTGTATCGTTTTTAGTACACATCCCTCATTACGATGTCGCGATGACAGACTTGAGTTACACATTAATAAGAGTCTGGAATACGTCAGGTTACTTTATTCCCATAACAAACCTTGTAACCTTCTAAAAAAAATTAATTAGTAAAGTTATTACAGTATGAATACAGTACACTCATATTTGCTGTATTAAATTTATTTAAAGGCATCACGAGAAACGTAGATTATGAACTCAACAATTTCAAAGCCACATGTATATGGTTGTTTAGAGGAATTTTCTTCATTACATGTCTTAATTTTTGTAATAAGTGAATGCTGGCGAATGAACGAATTAATATTGTTAGTATTTTAATTAACAATTAACTATATTTGTATATAGCTTTTAAATGAATATTCCCAAAACTATCACTACAGCAAACCAGGGTGCTGACATGACGTAGTTGTACCTTAAATAGCAAAAAATAAGAGATAAGTGTAATAAAAACAAAGAAACGTTGTAATGAGAAAAGTTGAATCCGTGCCATTGCTGTAAACGCTACCAACACAGCGTACATATGTAGTTTCTGTTAGTAAAGTTTATTGGTACACATGTTTGATATCCAATTTGTATTGTTGCTCTCAAACAATCTAGTTTCAATCTTCAATTAATACTATTAATATCCCTTAGGATTGCTAAAGAATATACTATGGAAAAACCAAATTATTTTGTAGTTAAATAAATATAATAAATAAATAAAAAATAAACACTAATATAAGTATCACACATTTAAAGAACAGTTTGGAACGAATTAAAAAAGAGTCTTCTAGAATAGTATTCTAAGTTAAATAAAGGTTAATACGAATTATTGTAGTCAAAAGAAAAGCTTTCTTTACTATAATAATTTACTTAGATGATATAGAAATATTATTATTAATAAATAAATTTAGAATAATTATTCTCTCTCACACATACCTTCCAATTCTTTCAAGTTAAAAAATAAAAAAGGATAGTTAAAAATAAGTAAAATAAAATGAATATTTTCGTAACCAATTTGCTAATTAAGTTGAATCGTATAATATTTAATAGTTAAAAGTCGGATATAAATTTTATTAACATTTTTACTGAAGTTTTGTTTAATGGAGGATTTGTTTAATGGAAAAACTTTAAATGAAGTTTGATGAACGGAACGCTTTTGTTACATTGTATTTCTTTAAGATAATTTTCTAAATACGCCAACTTCGTTTCTACTCCATTTGGTACGAAAGGACGCGATTATGTCCCTCTTAATAAACAATATGTCAAACTCTCTACAGTTATTTTGAAACAACAGACAGCGACATTGATAATCCATTTGTAGCTTTGGAAATTTAAACAAACATTTCTTTTGTTTCCTTTACGTTAAATCTCCATTTTCGTAACACCTATATTTGCCACCCTACTCATTCTCTTGTGATAACAATAATGTATTTATACAAGCGATACATTGAAAACTAATTTGGATTTTTAAAACTATCAGAAACATAGCCTTTAGTAAGCTTTTAAATCAAGTGTACATGGCTCTTGCGCAGTCGATTCTGACATACTGCATCCCTGTTTGGGGTGGTACTAACAAAGTTAAGCTCTTAGAGCTAGAACGCAGCCAACGATCCCTAATAAAAGTCATGTACCATAAGCCCTATAGGTATCCTACGAGATTACTTTACGCTGACAGCAAGTTGTTGAGCATTAGGAAATTATACATACTACACTTGTTAATAACAAAACACAAATCAGTTTTCTATAATTCTAAATTGGATACTAGAAGAAGCAAAAAAGCAATCAATGAAGGTATGGTAAAAACATGTTTTGCTTGGCGTCAATATAAAAAACAATCAGAATACATATACAATAAAACCAATAAAATTCTAAATATGTCACATTTGAACCTACATGATTTAAAAAATATTGTTACGAATTGGCTTAATCAACTAGAATATGATGAAGTAGAAATGTTACTTAACGCACCATAACAGACACATTCAGAAACAAAATAGACCAAAATACTCACACTACTAGTTCCACGCATACACTTTCATGCACTTGCAGTTTAAACGCACACAACACAACACAACAACACGCGCGCATTTACACTTAAAAGCAAACACACATGCAATGTATTAGTCTAAGTCATAACGAAATGTAACAAAATAAAAATGTATAAAATTTCATATGTTATGGAAGAACGGGGCATCCTGACACAAGTATGTACTTACTTAAAAGGGTGCCTCAACCTAAAATTTGTTTGTAATAATTGTGTTTTGAAATAAATAAAATTTATTATTATTATTATTATTACACACTTATTCATTTATTATCTTATTATTTATATAATACATTTTATAAAAAAAAAATTAACAAAATATATTATATAAAAAATAGTATACCACCGGCTGCGGAATCCCATTACTCAAACAACCAGTGGTGAGGGCTACAGAGACAGGAACCTCCTAACTATGCGTGCGGTTTCTAAAATAACTGCCTTTTGTATCAGGCCCTTAATCCAACTGTTTAGCGAGAGCTTCTTAAGCTGTTGGTCGAAGCTCTTCGCTATCAGTCCATTCACCGATACGACTATCGGAATAATGGTAGTCGATTTCATACGCCAAATGGCGGTAATCTCGTGAGCCAAGTCTAAGTATTTTAGTAATTTTTCTTTTTCAGCTTTCACGAGATTCTCGTCATGTGGAATAGTGACATCGACTAACATTACACAACCCTCAGACCGGTCTATTATTACTATATCGGGTCTATTGGCAGTAATAGTCCTATCTGTAATAATAGATCGATCCCAGTAGAGCGTGATATAGCTATTTTCCAGAACAGGAGAAGGTTGGTATTGGTAATAAGGTACCTCAGTATCCACAAGAGCATATTTAAGGGCAAGTTGCTGATGGATAATCTTGGCAACTTGGTTGTGTCTATGCAAGTATGCACCGTCCGCAAGTCGAGAACAACCGGAAACGATATGTCTAATAGACTCACCGGGACGACGACATGCCCGACAAATGTCAATCGTACCATCCTTTAGAATATGTTTTCGGTAGTTGTTCGTTACGATGACTTCGTCCATGATTGCAAAGACAAAACCTTCAGTTTCCCCAAAGAGGTTGCTGAAGCGCAGCCAAGCCACGGAGGATAATTGGTCCACATCAGGCCCTGTTAAGGCGCGATGGAACCTACCGTGTAACTCCTTGCTCTTCCATACACTAATGCGGTCCGAGACACTTAGTACCGGTAACCTTCGCCAATTCGTGGTAGCCAAGGAAAGCGGCGTGACTCCTTTGTCCATTGCTACAACATCTTGATACATTCCCACGTTCACCTTAAGGAAATATTCCCTAAGATTGTGCACCTCGCGGTTATGCAGGGTCTTGGCATTTAAATAGCCACGACCCCCATGTTTCCGCGGGATGTATAACCTCATTACAGACGAACGTGGATGATGCATCCGGTATGCTGTAAGCAATCGACGAACTTTTCTATCCAAGGCATCCAGTTCTGTCTGCGACCATCTCAGTATGCCAAAAGAGTAGGCTAAGACTGGCATGACCCAGCTGTTAAAAGCACGGCACTTGTTCCCACCCGATAAAAGACTTTTTAGAACTTTTTTCAGGCGGCAAAAGAACCGTTCTTTCACCAGTTGTTTCATACCTTTGTCATTAATACCTAATGCTTCCGACATACCGAGATATTTGTAGCTTTCATTCTCCGAGAGGGAAACGAGGGACACATCCTGAGTAAGCTGTAGATTCTCAGAAGCTACAACCTTCCCCTTTTGTACATTTATGACCGCACATTTGTCCACTCCAAACGTCATACCAATGGCTCTGCTAAAATCGTCGGTAATTTTAAGCAAAGTCATTAAGTCAGACTTCTTCGATGCGTACAACTTGAGGTCATCCATGTACAAAAGGTGTGATATGATCTCGCCTCCTCTACGTAGACGGTAACCTAGCTCTGAACTCTTTAGCAGTGTGCTTAAAGGGTTCAGAGCCAAGCAAAACCACAATGGACTCAGACTATCACCTTGAAAGATGCCACGCCGGATTCCAATCCGGCTAGAGGAAGTAGAAAGGTTTCCCTGCCCTGGATTGGAAAAGCTTGTGGTCCACTGTCCCATGCATGAGTTAAGGAAAGTGCGAAGTGTAGGATGTATTTTATATATTTCCAGCACTTTACTTAACCATCCATGGGGCACCGAATCATAAGCCTTCTTGTAGTCAATCCAGGCCATAGAAATGTTCTTTTTACTTCGTCTAACCTGTTGGCAAATAGCCATATCAATGAGGAGGCAATCTTTGGTACCACGGGACCCAACCTTACATCCATTCTGAGTTGCTGACAAAACGTTATTTGTACAAATATGTGCTTCAATTTTGATTCTCAGAATGGATGTAAGGAGCTTGTAGATGGTAGGCAAGCATGTTATTGGTCTGTAATTCTTAGGGTCCGTAGAACATCCAGATTTATAGATCAGATGTGTTATACCTGATGTCATGAAATCTGGAAGCGTGCCCAATTCTATTGCAAATTGAAATTGAGCTGCTAGGCGCTCATGCGAACTACGGAACCATTTTAGCCAAAAGTTCTGCAGTCCGTCCGGGCCCGGACTTTTCCAATTAGGAACAGAACGAACTGCAGCACTTATGTCAGAACCTGTAATAACTACAGGTCCCATTTCGGTAACCGCTTCACACGAGCGTCTGACAACATTCAACCACTCGCCTTCAGTGTGCTCGATTGGCACCGACCAGATACCGCTCCAAAACGCAGTAGTCACAGTAGCATCTGGTCGCTGTAAATCAAGTCCCTGGCTTTGTGGTTGCTCCCAGTTACGGTAAATACACCTCTGATCTCTCTGGAATATGCGATTTTGAATAAATCTCTCAGATCTTTCTTTATACCTTCTTAGGCGATTAGCCCATGCGAACACTTTTTGTTTCCAGAAGTCTATGCGTTCCATGACTCTTGACATATATTCATTGGACGTGATACCAGTCCCAGCAAACGCCTGAGTCACGAAACGCATAACCTTTGGGCGGTTATTACCCGCCCGAAAACAAAGAAGCTTCGCTATGAGCCTTCTAGCTACATTTATGCGCCGTTCAATTCTGCACTGCCATACGGGGCGAGCTTCTCCACGACGAGAACCTGAATTGGGATTTATAATCCCCACTCCAGCCACCCGACATGCAGTCAGTGCCCCACAATAGAGAATTGAATGGGTATCGCATAAATCTAGACTAGAATCCACATACGGAGATAACAAGCGGTCTACAGCATTTACAATACATATATTCCGCTTGTTAATGGGCAATCGTGGTAAGCGAGGACGGTCACTGATTGATACGGATCTATAATTCAAAATCACATCTTCCAAAGTTCTCCTCAAACGCTCAATATCCTGATCACTAACACAAACCTCTTCACTTGGTGGTTCCGTTAGCACATCAGCAGCCACGGGGTCCACAGGTGCAACACTACGTACTTCAGCTGCATTGTGAAGGGGTCGCGCTTCGTGACGGAGTCGCTCAAGTACAGAGTCATCTAACAGGTGACGCCGTTGTATGACCCGCACTTGATCCGATAGACGTTGGGCAGTCACAGACACACTTGGGTGAAGGGTCTGAAACAAAGACAGCATCTTAGGCCGATACGCCGTAAGGTTGGTTCCACCCTCTGTCGCCCCGAAGTAGGCCCGCATGACACTTTCATTTAATAAATGCCATCTCATGCGGCGCACTACACCACCGGTTGCGGGAGCCGTAGGCGGGGGAGTAACCCCCGAGGATTCCAAGCGAGCCGGTGGTGGGCGGCCACTCCTCATCGGTGTTGTAGACGAAGTGGCCGGCAAAGGCGGCCCGACGATGGCTGCGCCACTGGATGTCATCAGGGCTGGGGGAGCAACAGGTATCCAGTCCCCCGTCGTGGCGCAGACCAGAGCAGGCCGCGAAGTTGTTGGGCGTGCGAGCTCACATTCGGCAACGCGACACTGTCTTCTTGGATTTCTCCTCATTGTATCTATGAATTTTGTGATCTGGCTTCTTTTGTGTTTGTTTCTTTTCCATTTCTATTGTTAGTTTTGATTGTTTAAATATTTAAATTGTATTTTAATTTACTGGGAGAAATTTTTCGTTTTGACAGTGTCAAACGTTGCCATAGAGTTATTATTATTATTATTATTATTATTATTGTCGTCGTTGGTTCATATAAAATGTCCCCACCGAATGGCTCGGAGGCCACACAAATTAGAGGTGACTAACCCATAGTCAATCATGGTGGCCCAGTCCGGGTTGGTTAACTTCACTTATTTGAATTGCTTCATAGATATTTTAGCAACGCACGTGCAGTTCCTCAGGTAATGCGAATGTCCACGGGCGTCGATGATACCCTCGGTATACCCGGCCCTTCTCTTATAAAAAAACATGTGCAAGGAGTACCACGATGTTTTCTTTTCACGTATAAATGTACAAATGGCATTCGAAAACTGAAAAGAACATTGGCGCAATGCAGTCTGCATGGATTCGATCCTAGACATATAGATTACGGTCGCGCCCAGTCAGGTACTTAACAAATGTGCCATCGACACTCCACATGTGATACAACAATTAATATACATAAAGGTTTAATTCATTCAACACATAGATTACATAGTAATCATTTAAACAAATCATTAAAGGATAATACTTCTAACTAACGTAATAAATAGACATTTAATAGCCTCGCAATGTCACTTACACGCAATAAAGATATAAAGTACATGCGAGCTCTTGTGCGGAAACTATTTCACACCCGGTCAACACCGCTCCCACATAAATTAGGAAAGAATGGCCTAAGTTTCGTCGTATTGCCAGATTCGGCAGATTAAACGGCTGAGGAAGAGAAACACGACAATACAAAGTATTTCTAAAATCAACCTAACCTAAAAGACACAGAAAAGCTTAATAGAGATATAAATGTATAGGGTATAAAATAAACAAGTAGTCCAACTTACCTTTTTAAACACCTTGGTATGTGTAGGTACCTGAAAATAAAATAAATTATTAACACAAGTAAAAATGTATTTACACACAGATGGTATAAAGAAGTAATTCATATCATATGTGTAGTATATAGGCATTTAGATATGTATTGTACATTACCCGTTATAATAAAAAAAGTTTTATGTAAAACTGTACGTACTAACGACGTTACTCAGCGTAACGAGCGAAATATTTCAAGCTATTAAATAATATGTCACACGGCGTATTTAGAAACACCAAGAAACGGCCATTATGGACCCTCAATACACGTTCCGTCCATTGCTTACAGTACAGTCTGCCCAATCAATATGTCCTATCACGCTTTATAATATCTATAGCACACGGAGGCTGGACATAAATACCAACCGGAAAGGATCGATAAGAGACTGGTTCGAGACTCTCATTAACCGTGGATTTCCACTGTTGTTTTTCATGTCTTTGTGTGATTGTCATGGTATTGAATTTTTTTTAATATTTGTTATTATCTGCTCGTGTTTTGTTTTATTTAAAAACGTATTGTTTGAAGGAAACTAAGTCGTTCAAAGTTTATAATAGAGTGAAAAGGAAAGAAGTATGTTCTAATTTCTTATTTCAATCAATTTACACAAAAGCTTAATTGATTTACTACCTACTTACATTCCAGCTTTTATTTAAAAAGATCCATTTTAGTATTTTCATAACTTATAATAAGAAAGAAAAATAAAAAAATAGAGAAAAACATTTGCTTCAAACATGACTACGTTTACAGTAAAATGTTAACATTAAAAGTTTTCTGGAACATCGGCCCCTCTTTCCCGCTGGAAAGTTGAACAGGAATGCTGCTTCAGATACTAAAGTAGAAAAGTTAACAACGTCTGGATATCTCAGATAGAACCGAGAACTCACTATTAAAACTTGATAAATGTACCTACATTACTATAAACATAAATACTTAATATTACCGATTAGCACTAAAAAATTGCATGATTAAAAAGAAACATCATTCATTTACAAATTGTAAAAATTTGCGATAGAATAGTTCATTGAATAGTTTGCAAAAATATTGTCTATCTTTGTATTTAATCACTATTAATTTATAGAAAGGACATTAATTAGAAAGAAAGATTATTAATAATTTATAAGATATTTATAGAAAATAAGCTGCTTAGAATCGCACCAGCCGCGGCTGGCATTGTCTCGCGGCTGCCGTCACGTTCTATGCTTACAAATGAACGGCAGCTTCACCAATCGATTTCATCTCCCTTAACATTGCTATAGGACTTTTACATATCAACCTAGTTTCATATTTAATCAGTTATTTAAAAGAAAACTTTACAAGCTAACTTCTTATTAACGTACTATAAAAATGTGTTAACCGTGTTAATTCTATGGCTCGATGGAAGAGCAAGAGGATGCAATTTAAGGAAAACAAAACTGTATAATTAAAATAAAAACAGTGTAAGAAGTAAAAAACACCAGTTGTCAATGAGAAGTTTTACTGTCATTTGATTTAAATAAATAACCTTTTTTGAATACAGGAGTTTCAGATTTGTAAATTTTATTTTGCATTTGACAGCTACATTATAACGTAAGGTTTTGTTTTAGAACGATTCAAGTCAAATCATAGGGATCCTCAAAGAATCTTATTTCAACGACTTTCATTTTGTTAAGTTAAAACAATTTCTTTAACAAAATATTCCGTATCCTTCCCAAGAACACTATCCGTTTACCCGAGCATCGCTCCTCCCAGGAGGTTAGAACAAATGCAACATTGCATTGTATATTCTCCTATGTAAATTAAATTTAAAAAAAAACAAACAAAACAAAAGTTTTACTATTTTAACATAAACATTAGTAATAAACCACTAAAACTAGACAACCTAATAGAAAGACGACTTAAAGTATTCATGTCTAGAAATCGTCACACTACTATATTGAAATATTTAGAAATCTAAAGTATTATTTTCTTGAACTTCTTTTGAAATAATGAACAACATTAAATGGAGAGTTCAGGATCTGTTCTAGAGATTGTTCATATGAAATTTCGTTTGCTGCAGGTAAATAATAAACAGATAAACCTAACATTGTATGAAAATATCAAATTAACTAAATGAAATAAAAAGTAATTTACTATGCATACTACAGGGATACCTCTATATAACTAAAAGCTTTTCCGTATCAGTTGAAATTCGTGACGTTGGTGGCCGACCCTATGTATATGCATATCCGATCTTTAAAGAAGACAAGAAAATATACGTCCGAACAAATTGCGTCAAAGCAATAAGTGTAAATGCCTGGTTTCGATAGTGTAGTTTCTTTCTAGTATTTATTTATATACAACTAGCTTTTACCTGCGACTCCGTCCGCGCGGAATAAAAAATAGAAAACGGGGTAAAAACTATCCTATGTCCGTTTCCTGATTCTAAGCTACCTGCCCACCGATTTTCAGTCAAATCGATTCAGCTGTTCTTGAGTTATAAATAGTGTAACTAACACGACTTTCTTTTATATATTTAGATATTTGACTTTCCTTAATGATTACGTCACTTTTATAAATAAATAAAACGGTAAATAATTCCGTAAATCTACGACTTGCCCCGTAGCGATATTAATTGAATTTTGGTAATGAAAAATTAATACATTAGGTATGACTTGAGGTCATCTTTTTAACTCTTTATATTCATGGTATACTCTTTGCCGCTTCTGATTCAACAAAACTTAATAAATCTTATGTAATAGCATTTTAAGCACGATTGTTATTTTCATGAAACTCAAATACATTTTTTGCAATTAATAAAATTTTAAGATCTTAATTTTAAGGAATACTTCGTATTAAAAAAAAACGAAAGTAGAAAAAAAAGATCTCATTATAACGAAGCGTCCGCATTCTATTCAAAGAAAATTCTTTAGAAAATATCATCAGAATGTTCAAGGCCCACCTGTGAGGAAAGAGGGATATTTTTAATCTATTATAAAGATAACCAATATTTAATGCGGTAAAATGTAAAATGATCAAGAAACGTTTCAATTTATTATATTCTATGTATTTGTAAAATTTACTCAAATTTTTTTTGATTTTAATTTCATTTGAAATAAATATCTTTTGAAAAAATAAACATTCTGGTTGTCACAGTAGACTCATTAAAGTTACAAAGTTAAACAGGCTATTTATATAGCCTATTACCTTTGTTACGCTACCTCATGCTTATTTACCTATTTAATATTGTTACTTTACTTCAATTTAAGTATAATTTTAATAATAAACTTCATAAACGGTGACATGTGCAAATTTTATTCAAATTTCAATATTTGAATTCTTTTCATAAATCTTTTTTTTAATTTATATAAATTTTATTTAAATGAAATCGCATTTTGAGAAATTCCAATACAAATTATTTGATTCCATTAACTTAAGATGGTCGCTGTTAAGTTTGATTGACAAGCGCTTTAGCGGAGCTTAATCTGCTGTCAATGTCATGAAATAAGCCAGGTGTGTGAAAGCTGAAGATATTTATTTACAGCTAAATAAATCTGTACCATTGCGAAATACGTCAGACAAATGCATGACTAATAAAATTATGTTTATACTCATATAAAGTAAATAAATACATTACCTGAAAATAACTAAAAACCACAAGTTTGAAATTTAACACTTAAGATATTGATTTATATTGCATTAAAGGATTATTTCTTTTGCCTTCAGTTCAGTTTCTAGAAGCAGTTAAATACGCACAGCAATAACTTAATAAAACATAAACCGAGTCAAATGATTTCAATTTCAGAAACCACACAAAATTACTTTTTAAAAGAAACCTTTTAAATTCCAATTTGCTTTGGTAAACTGCAAAAACTTATGTTAATTGGAAAGTATCGATAGTAAGTTGGTAGCCTGAATAAGTTGCAAGTAATCGCGCTCCAGCGGAAAGTTCTTTTCTTAAGGTTTTCATAAAATACACGAACTTATTTTATTTTCTTTAAGAAGTAAGTACAGGAAGTATTTCTTGTTCCAACTAATACATACTGTCTAGTCCCTTCAATCTGAAGGGAACATAAAAAATATCATAACTAAAATGTAAATGTAATTAAGTACTTATCACTAGTCAGGAGCCCATGTATGGTATTTAAGAGTAACTAATACTTTATATAAATAACAATATTCGGCCACAAATACCGTTATAATTGACACTTATTACAAACATTTGTTATGTAAATTTATTGTAACTAAGTAGCATAAAAGTGTTTTAATTGTGTACTTGTGTACTCGTGATATCGTTCGTAGAGCTTTCGTAGGCTTTCACTAATTACTGACGCGACACGATTTATGAACGCTAAATAATAGTATGTTAACCACAAAAGTAAAAATATTTAAAACCGTACTAAAACCGTAAATTAATAAATGTCTATAAATGAAAGTGTATTAGTATTTTATGTAAAAAAACTCAGGTATCCTCTAAGAGCACTATCAAACTTTTATCACAATATGATCAATCATTATTTTAGTTTTTATAGCTTCGAAACTGTAGTAATTTAAACATTTTCAACAATACTTGCGTATAACTTATCAAAAAGTTGTGTACTACTTCTCAGTGTTACATCTTGGACATTACTGACTTAAATCCATATTTAAATCTTACCCAGAGCATTCAACATTACCTACGTCTTCTGAGTATACCCGTAGCGAAGATAATTTTTCTTGTAATACAATTCTTCAAATTGGTAACAAAACTAACCCTTTGAATCTACTTCAGATATTTGTTATTCAATTTGGCACAAGCTACGCCTTCTAAAACGTACAAATAATTTTTCGAAGCGCGCTACGAACAATGTCTGTAGAAGCGACGATTTAAACTAAGTAAGATTTATTCTAGTGAATTTAAATTTGTGTTTTAAAATTTAATCAAACAATTAACGAAATTGTTAGAACCAGTCTAAAAATATTCAATAATTAGGTTTGTATTCCATAAGTAAAAATAAAATTTTAGACCAGTGAAAACTGTGCGAAAAATACATAGTTAATGTAAAACTTCATAGGCATATTTGTGGAGTGGTGCATTTTAAATATTATTTAAAACATCAGGCATTGAATATTCTGTAGAATTTTATTTTAGAAAAAAAAAATTATAACGAAATCATTAGGCTTAAACATAAAAATTCACAAAAAACTGATACAAATTCCCTACCAACCAATATTAATACCAAGAATAATGACATAGAAGTCGTCGATTGGGGCGTAATGGCCCATAATAATGACAAAGACGTATAAGCTCATGTCTTCGTACATTCAACAGGTTTAGCGTTGTATTGATATCGGACATCCATCAAAGAGGAGACAGTATATCGTGTGGAGGAAGGCGGCGCGGTGGTCGCAGTCGGCGCGGCGGTCACGGGCGGCGCGCGGGCGCTCCCAGCGAGCAGGGAACTGCGGTGCTGCGAGCTTTCGGCGCTCGTTAACCGACCTAAAGATATGTAATAAATTCCGCAAGGTTCTACTTACGGGAGCACAGTCAGGCCCGAGACGCGATACTGCACGTAACGAGTGGGCCCGCGTGGCCGGGCTGCGGCAGACTGTTGCTCCCGGGGCCGCTTCACTTGTTACGTGCCTCCCGCCACCCCGCTATCCCGCGCGCCCGCGCCCTCGCCCCCGCCCCACAACCGCCCGCACCCGCCCTCGCAACCCCGCCCCGCAGCCGCTCACCAATATCACAGGTCCTTCACACAGCAGAGTCCTTCTTACTCACCTGGGCGAGGTATACGTAAGGTTGACCCTTATATTTCAAAAGCCTTTTGAATGTCAATGGTATTCATCAAAGGGTCACGTTTAATGAATGAAATTGAAATTTTAAATATGAACGTCAGAATCTTATTTATAAAAGATGATAAAATGTTTCTGTGTTATGCTTTTAACTATTTACACACCTCTGATATTTTCCACGGTTTTCTTTTTTGCTACGAGCGGGTGCACAATAAGTAAACAATTGATTTCATGTTGTGCAACCTTGACTCGTAGGTAACTAGGACACGGGGTTCGAAACTATTACACCGCGAGGGGCACAACTAAGGTGCTTTGATTATCCATCAACCGTCAAACTTAACTTTGGCCGCCGGTTTACAGTATTTGCACGAATATATTATAGTGAGCAGATTAAAGTTACTAACTCCTTTGTTAACTTTGTAAACGATGTTAAAGGAAGCCATTGTGCCCTGCTTAACTAGCACTGATTTTGTTCCTTTTAACTATACCAGTTCTTACAAAGTATAACACAGTTTTTCATATTAAAATTAAATAAAAAGAAACTGCAAATATTTTGTTACTATTATAGCGACTAGTAAACATAACAGATGAAAGAAATCCCGAGTCTAAAAATTTCAATGGACATATTTTTATAGATATTAAACACAGATATATTACTTGGCTACCAGATATGCATGAAATAATTGCTTAAGCAGTACCTACTCAGAAACTATCTTGTTGAATCGTAACGTTGTTCTTTCCATTCATTTGCATAACGTAATTTCCTAGAGTCATCTTTAACAACACCCTCGATGCTTATATATTGTAAATATATAAACTTAAACTTAAACTCACTGGAAAATACTATTACATTATATACATTTATATAACACAATTTAACATGATAGAAATGAGTGGTACTTGTAACTTTTATTTATAGAGTAAATAGAATACACACTTTTAATAATAGTTTGTATATATTTTGTAACTGAATATGTTCTATGTTTGGAGGCTGGCTTGTTGTTTCATCAGGAAGATATTCTCGATAATCCAAACAATTAACCTCAAGGCACGTCTACACCGACAACACGTACCTCGTCTAATAGAATTATGTTATCTGTGCGTTAGGATTACTACAAACGTTACATCTCAATAATGTAACGTTATAAAAAACTAGTACCATATATAGAAATAAATAAGTTAATGATTATTAGTATTTCAAATGGTAATAGTAAAATTAAAGTAAATCAATAATCAGATATTATCTTTATGTAAATAAATCGAATGTAACCTGTAATGTCTTGTATTGGTTTCTTCTTCAGAAATAAAATAGCCTCGAGAGCGAAATGTAAAACAATTTGTAAGAAACTGCAACCATAACATACCGTGTTACAGAAATCCGCGAACTCTCCTGGGCCTCGTATATCCTCCGCCCTCGCAGACTATCCGAGAATAAACAGAACGAAGCAAACTAAAGAAATGTATAAGGACTATATTTAAGAACAAAACTTGAAAAAAACAACAAAATATTGATACTATTAACTCTCGGAAAAGAAACAACAGAAGGCAGGCAATGCATCTTTAGTTCCTCTGGTGTTGCCATTGTCCATCGGCTTGATCACCTCTCTTGATGCTTTGTTCTCAATAATATACGCGTGCGTGGCATTGTAGATGTTCGACATCGAAATGCAACGCAAATGCCGCGCTATAAAACCAGTTTGGAATAAAATATTAATTTAATACAAAACAGAATAAGTATATTTTCATTAGCTACGTATCTTCAGTATCCATCGTAACAAAACACATAACAAGTTGGGCAAAAAAAAATTATGTTCTAGTCGACTTCCACTTTTGTAAATATTAAAATTTAGTCATTTTTACATATACAGTTTAACAGTTTACATTTGATTTTGGTTTACCAATGACATACTTAACTACGCAGAGTACTATTTTTAGCCGACTTCAAAAAGGAGGTTATAGCAAATAGTTTCGGTCAATACTTATAATTATAACATTTGCTTCCTCTGATCCAGACAATCAAGTCCATTTCTTAATTTATGGTCACACTTGAACGACTTGTAAAGTATTTAACAATTCCATTTATATGTGCATAGCATACAAGGACGCAGTTCTCGAAATGTCGTCTTAAGATCCTAGCCGCAAGAAGCTTCTATGAAAATTCCTTCCAACATACTCGATGTACCAAATACATTCATAATATGGAGCTTTTGACGCTACTAAAGCTGTAAAAGTTTTTCCGTCGAACACAGCGGAGGAAATTACCATACAGTCACAAAAAAAAATCATGTAAAGCGTTGTACAATTTTTGTGTGAGCAAATAAATATCCTGTATGTTTCAACTGTATGGTTCTAAAACTCTACGCGGTGTCAAAGCCTCGTATAAATATTTAGGAAATGTTACTTAAGGCATAGAGGCGTAATTTTACTTGAAAAAAGCAGTTCAACTGGATTCAAAGTCAAATATTTTTCAACTTAGCTAAACCTTCGAAACTGTAAAGTTTAACTATACCGATGAAATAGAGTAAAAATTTACCGTATTAACTTTACATTTAGAGCTTATGACGAAAATAATTAATTTTAATGGTATTTAAATAACTAACAAAATTTATTAAATCTTTGATGCAGTACAAATTTATAACAACCTGAAGGTTATTATTATTCATTGTAATGCTGCAATTAAATTCATCATTTAAAAACAAAATCTCTTCTATACAAATGTTACCTGTATGTACCACCACATACCGTAACGTTGACAATGTGTTTATTGCATATCTAATTATTCGCTTTATATTCATTTTCCTTATAGATAGAGAAACGTGACACGATTTACTCGTTATTGAATGTTTTTGTTATTACCTATATCAAGTTGTTTAATATTAATAAATGGTGATATTAAGCACTAATAATACTTTGAATTAATAAATAAATTTAATCAACACCTACTAGACCGATAAAATAAATACTCGGTAGCATTAAAACTGACTGCAGAACAGGTAATAGCACAATAGTGTGTGGGATTTAAACAAAATACAGACAAAAATAGCTGATATGATCGGATGATGATAACTCATCTTAGCCCGATCTATAAAATAATTCAGGCATCTATCGTGATTAGGACTTAAAGTTAATTCATATTAATGTTCAATTCTAGCGCTGGCTACATTAACTTACGTAGGCGGTCATGCATCAAAGTACTTCCAACCAAAGTGGGAAAAACCTACACGCGTACTTCGAACAGTTAAGTAAATATCGTAAATAAAGCAAAGTGCAATTTTATGAACTTCTAAACAGTGGAATACATATAAAATATATGTTTTATTATAGCTGCAAGTAAATTTTCTTCACAAATTTCATTTCACTATATCTTTTTTTTTTTATTTTAGTTACATTATTTTTTTTATTTCTAAAAGACAATATAATTGCAAAACAATATTTACGTATGTGTATTGGAATTTTCTGTTTAATGTTTCTCATATATGAAAGGAATTTAGATAGTAAAATTCATTAATGACAACCTTAAAAAAATAAAATGTGTGTCAAAATGTGCGCGAATTATTATACATCGATATCAAAATTTATGAGCTTCAACTTGTTTACAACGATTGACGCATGCGCAAGCGCATAAGATGATTAGTTTGTTTTTAGGTCTATATCTTTATCGCGCCTAATGCATTTGAAATGACATTGTTTTTTTGTTTGTTCTTTTTCTAAGAAGGTAAGCCAGACGATAGAAATTTATAACAATCGATAAGCGATACAAAAACATGTAAATGAATCCGAATAGTGTGTTCGGAATATAACAAATGTTATGTTTTTGATTCATCTACTTTAAAGGTGTTCATATGGCTGTGAAAAACCATTACATCAGTATAAGAAACCAGCGTCGGAATCAAGTAATCATTATTCTTTAAAAAGTTAATTGCTAGAGGTGGCCTTATAATGGCCTGCAAGTTGCTAAAGAGTTAGTCATTTTTAATTACAGCGTATTCCATGAGTTTAGAGATGTGCGCGTTAACTTCTAACGCGCTTCGTTAATGTTTATTAATTATTAATAATGTCATTTAATTGAGGTCAGATGTGTCTCAATGACGTATACGTTATATAGCTTGTTAAATCGTTATCTTCTATGACTTACTATATTATATACTTCCTCGAAACATTCCGAAATTGGCTACCTTGACTATTATGAAATTGTACTTGGAAAAAACCTACAGATATTGTTGTCAATTTGACCTTAATAAATTCTTAAATTTTTTAGATTCGGTTGGTAACAAAATACATATGATACACTTTGTGAACTATACATTCATAGAACAACATTACAAAGAGTAATTAAAGTGAGATGTTAAAATGACCTTATCTATTGGTAATAAGGTATCCTAAATCTTACACCTTTCACTGTATACTGTCTGCTTTTTCTAGTTGATGCACGTTGTTAAGTAAGATGGCATCCTAGCAACATGTCATGCTTCCATTTGCCCAGGTAAAACAAAAATAGCCGAAAAATATACTTGAAAGCGTGGATTTCTATAAGTGAAATAATTATAAAAATATTTTTAGCAGTCTACGTTCTGTTTCGTTACGTTGTTTTATAACATTTTAGATCTTCAATTAAATATTAACAGAATATGAGAAAAAGTGAATACACGTATGATTTTTTGCATAAGAAAGCAAGATAAAATACCAGTTTGTCTTGAAACAAAGCTAATGTAAACTTTTATCAGTCATTGTTCTGAGACTACTTTCACGATTTAACACTTTCAATGCCGCTAAGATTTTTACGTATTAAAAAGATAACTTGTAGACCCAGTCAGTGACACTAAATATGTTTAATAAAGGTTTTTTATATATCTTTTCAACAATAGAAACAGCCAGTACCTATCCGATGCTACCATGTGTGTGTATATTAACTTTTGCTTTTGCGATATTGCATCTATATAACTTTAAAAAAAACTGAAATTTTCGTATTGTCATTTTCACAAGGTCGCTCGCTATTCGAACTCTACTTGTTGTAACCCTTACGTTGGTTTCCTGTTGTTAAATAACATTGGTAAACATTTATAAAATAAATGTGAAATAAAACAACATTACTTCCGCCGTCGCATTCCATATATTGCATGAAAAGAGAACAGTTTCCAATTGGTCATTTAAAATTCATTTAAAATATGTGATATTTTTTTTTACAAAATGATATTGATTTTTACAAAATAGTTAAATTTCATTTATGATTTGTATTCCCATTTTCATCGCAATGAATACGACCTATCCTCTAAACGAAATTAAAATGAAAGATGAAGAATTAATGCCACCTATGTGATCTTAGCTTAGGTGTTATATGGAGATGTTCTGTCCCTCGACTGATGACGTGCGCGTACGCTGCTCGATGCGAAACTGTTAATCCTATTCGAGATATGAACTAGACTTATCTAGCTTAACAGAAATTAAACATCAAAATTTGTAGAGCTCCTAAACCTCGGGTTGAGCAGAATTCGATAGACCGGCGCATCTTTCGCGCGGTACGGTTATGTTTCACTTGTAACTTGAGGGAGGGATACGTTTTATTTTATTAGGCCTTTAGCCTTGAGAAGGTCGCGCATAAGCCCCTTGATGTAGCGAATCTCGCGCTGGAGATCTGAGCACTTTTCGCCGAGCTCGGTGTGACGCTTGCGCAAGTTCTGCTCCTCGTTGAGCAGGACTTCGATCTCCGCCTTTTTCTTCTGACGGTAGCGGGTCGCTGCGTTCTTATTCTGCTCCTTCTTACGAGAACGACGGTCGTCTACGTTTCTCGAATAAGGTTTGGGGCGAGAGGGCGCGGACCAATCTTCGTCGGTGGACGAGGAGCGCGGCGAGGAAGGCGGCGAGGAACGCGGGGAGGTGAAAGCGCTGCCGCCCGACGGCTGCGGCGATGCCAACTGAGCGGCGCGGTGACGAACCAGATCCTCTACGGCCTGGAGGTCGCAGTCGTACTCGGCTGCCACTGTTGAGGACACGTGGGCGACGGGCCACTGCTCCTGCGGGGCCTGCAAGGAGGGCGCGGGGGCGAGCGGCGCGTACTGAGCTTGTTGTGCGTAGCTCAGCAGCAGCTGCGTGGCGGGGCCAGGCGGACTCTGCGGCGGCGTGAGGTGGGTCAGTTCCACGGCGCCGTATACGGATTCGAACTCGCGCAGGAGATCCTCCGTGGGCTGGGGCACCACGTGCGGCCGGTCGTAAGCTGCCACGGGCGGCACCAGCGCGGCTGGGATCGGGACCTCTACACGTTCGGGCACTTGGTTGATATTTTCGAAGATGGGGAGCTCTACCTTCTCTTCTAGCCATGGCGGGAATATGTTTTCTGTAAGAAAAAAATATAAATTAGTTCAATCGAATACATTTCTCTTCAGAATTTTTAAAAAGGCCACTAGAGCGAAATATTGCGGCTAATGAAATTTGTGAAAGAGAGATATTTTATTTTACGTTCTACGTATAAATATGTTCACTAGTAACATAGTTTCATAAATACTAAATATTTCTATTTAGAAAGTTTCCTTAGTCTTGCTTACATTACTTATGATATAAAATATGTTAAATTGTAAAAATTAATCAATTTTGCACAACACAGTGTATCCGTTAGAAAAACAAAGTTTGAAACCCTTGAATCACTTTTAGTGTGTTTGTCTTTCATACTCTTTATACAATCAGCCGTACCTCAATTTTTCCACGGTGAACGATTACAGTTGAATCTGCTTATCGTGGTCATGGATAATGTAGAATTTTCACGCGAAATAGCAACTCTCTGTTCATTTGAATCCTTCTTTTTATTGCATTTACAATTTCGCGTCGCGCTGCTTTGTGGCTATGGCTTGAAATTAAGCCGAAGAGCGCTTTCAAATATTAATAGTAGATGCTACTTTATCTATCCATTTATCAATCATGTATTACTACTTTTAGTACCAAAGCGTTTTTTTATAATGAAAATCAAAATAAAATAAAAATATGCAGATAATTAAAAGTGAATAAACTCTGGCATTGATATCATCGACGTAGTCAAAATAATTGTTATAATTTCATGGAAAATTGCGCGGAATGTGACGACAGTCACGTGATCTTCGACCTCCGGCATCGCTTTGCGATCCTTATCTTATCTTTATTCTCAAGCTCACCAAACGTCTATAATCGTACAATTTAAAAAAGTATAAATTGATAAATATTGAACAAAATTAATCAATGACGCAAACTACTAAGTACTCACTTATAGTCGTTCTAGAATTAATAATCACCAAATTCAAGTTGTATGTGAACAATCATAAATTGTTGTTTTAGGTTTTTCAGAGAAAACGTAAAGAATATATTTAATATAGCAGTGGTTCAACAATATCAACCCAGTTATTTCGGACGCATAATAACAAAAGTTATAAAAAACTTGTACCATTTGCATCTGTCTTAATATTTTTTTTATGTAACATTTACATCGAGACACCGTGAGATTGTTAAAAAGATGTTGATTGTATTTTAATATTTAATATTTAATATTCCACGCAAGAAACTATTGTCCGGTGATCAGAACGACGACAATTTAAATAATTTAATAATCAATATTAAAAAGTATCGGAACTCTAAAACATCATAAGTTAATCAATATTCTCACTTAGGTTATAGGAACTTTCCATAAGTAATCTTATAAAGTTTTTGAAACGAAACCTTTTATAATTACCTTATCCCATACTTATAAATGATGTTGTAAAGCCTGATTTAAACGAATTCTTTGTTATAAAAACAAGTATTGAAATGTCATTTTTCTATTTACAAAACACCGTCTGACATTTAACTGACCTCATCGTTCGCAATAAATGTACGAATATTCTAAAGCTATATATGTTTTCTTTGTGACATTTTATAATCCTTTTAAATTTATTCTATTTAGATTCAACAGACACCAAATTAAGCTGCAGCTTAGCTTTATCTCGGACCGAACGCGCATGTTCGCCGTTTGTAATTTTACCAAGCAAATCGTAAAGATTCGGCAAATAGCATAACGAATGAATTCACTCACAGAGTAACGTGTTATAACATTTTCAGAGTGTTTATTTTAGCTTTAAAATGTATTGTCTTGATAGCTTTTAATCGTGAGAAAAAAATTAAAAAGTTAATTTCTTAAGCAAGTCAATAAAGAATTAAAATCACTATTTAATCTCTAAGTGTCCTTGTTACTAATGTACTCCATTGTTGTAT
The DNA here is from genome assembly GCF_912999745.1 of Papilio machaon. Lineage (NCBI taxonomy): Eukaryota > Metazoa > Arthropoda > Insecta > Lepidoptera > Papilionidae > Papilio > Papilio machaon. The sequence goes on from NC_059997.1 coordinate 4,084,512, forward strand.
CAGTAATTAGGTTTTTAACCAGAATGTTTTTAACACAGCCATAAACTTGTCGCACGTCATACGGGCCTGTTATATTTTGTGCCACTAACCGATTATGATATTTTTATCATTTTACAATCTCAAATGGGTCTAAAATAATGACGGGTAAATTTGAATTGAACCTTTCATTTACCATGAATTGACACTGTCGTAAACACATAATATAATTTATAATTACTAAATTAACTGAAGCAATCTATTTTACAGTCTAGAATCTATATTACAAAGTACAGTATTTAAAACTAGTAGTTACAAAACTTTAAATTTGTAAGTATATTAAAGAATCTCGTATACAACGCGCTTAAGAACAACTTTCACAAATTTGTATGTACTCGTTTTTATTTACAATGTTAAGTACCTAAACAAGAAACGTGTAACTACTTTATTAAATTCATCTCAATTTTATTTCAGAGCTATCAGATATATATATAAAACAGATATATCTTTTATAAAAACTATATTAAAAAGAGAATCTGAAATATTTAAACAGACATTTTAATACTATTTAGGACAAAGAAACAATTGCTATCGCAGCATAATTTTTCTACTTTTTAGCTTTGATTAAAAAAGTCAAGTAAACAATTGATAGAATTACAGCTAATTATAAAAATTATTGGTGTCATGACACTATTACGTCACAATGCAATTCTAACGAGATTGAGAGCGGGGTAGGTACGTGAGATACCAAACTATTAACTGGCAGCAATCGCAGACGACCGCAGCACACAAAAATCAATTGGTAGTAATTGACTGAGGCACGGCTACCGGCCGTTTGTTATGCCGGCCAAATTGGACTGGTATACAACAAAATAAATAAAAAATCGGTTGTATAACTAAATACGAACGCTCTAAACACATTATTAATCTAAACTATTAATAGATCTCGTAATAAAAGCGTGTTTTTTTTTAAATATAATGTCATTGAACTTAACGTGAGGCGTATCTGTATCGTAGGTATTTTCCATAATTAAACCGACACTTATTGTGCATTTGGTAGTCAGATAGGTAGTGTTAAAATGTCACCAAATAAAATAAAGTTGATGTTCACCACGACAAATACAGTTAAAATAAATCTTGTAATAGAATGATTTAAATGGAAATAACATTTCTGATATACTTAAAAAAAAACAACAATCTGACCTGGCAATAGAGCATATATTGACATTTCAGAAAAGAAGAAAATTTCGGAAAGTTTTCTGTGATAAAGGCATGGTAGTTATTTAAATTAGATGATCAGTAAACAAAATCTATGTAACCGTTTTGAAATAATAATATATATCAATAAGTAATACATATTTTAGATAAGTTAATTGAAGACAAACATGTAGCGAGCGGCGCATTGCGGCCGAGCTGACCCTTGATAAACCTTTACAATCTCGGACACTTGTATATGCCCTCCGGCTGTACCATTTGATAACTATTTCTGTGGTCGCAACAATATTTTCCAACAAAACATTTATAATTTTCCTATTAATATGTAAATAACATCAAATGGTTCTCATTTAAATAACGTTTTGCTATGTTTTCCATTCGAACGCTAGTCGTTTGACATTAGTTTAGATTTCTTTGCTTTTCAACGTCCAGCTTATCTCAGATTGTCAACTCTATAACAAATGTGTGTAGCAAACCTTATGTTTTAAAAAGTAAAAACAACGTTAACACATTTGCATCGTAGTTAAAGTAAAACCTGTGAAAAAGGTTCTATTTACCCATACCAGTTAACTAACATTTATATATAGGTATATATACATTAAAGTTATATATAATACTAGCTTTTACCCGCGACTCCGTCCGCGCGGAATAAAAAATAGAAAACGGGGTAAAAATTATCCTATGTCCGTTTCCTGGTTCTAAGCTACCTGCCCAAAAATTTTCAGTCAAATTGATTCAGCCGTTCTTGAGTTATAAATAGTGTAACTAACACGACTTTCTTTTATATATATAGATATAACTCGTTCAAAGATAATTAGTGCACAATGACAATGTGAAACGGGTCAACAAAATATTGATTCAATTCGATAAATTTGTATCAGTAAGCAACAACATTCGAGTAACTAATTCCATAATCTGTATCAATAATGTATATTGAAAACAAGTGGTCAATATACGTCGCTTTAATTATTGGGTGAGTATCGAAGCGAGGTCGCCTTGTGCTCGGAGACTGGTTTATCAGTAGGTCGTGGTACAAGTATCAAAAGATTCCATTCTCTGCAAAACAAACGTTTGTTTGTCGGTAAGAACGCTGCGCGTGCGGCTACAGCCGGCACTGATAAATAATGCAGTCTCCCCGCATTGCTGTTATCACTTGGACCAGAACCTAAAGCGCCACGTGAACGTTGCAACTCAGTGATTATATTAAATTTATTGCAATACATTAACGCAATGCTATGTAAAAAGCAACGTGGAAAATATTGTAGAAAAATATTTTAATATATTAAAGACAAAGAGAACAGTTACACGTTCTTATAGCATGATCAAACGTGTTTACAATCAAACAACGCACATGTGTGGCAAAAAGCGTATCAATAACAGTGCGAATATTTTTAACAGATTTAGCATAATTTTCAATATAAATGAAGTGTATTTTTATTTCAATATCGTTCAGTGTTAGAAACGCTGCAAACTGGCACAATAATTTGTATTCGAATCTTTCTTCAAGGCTTTTGATACTTTCAAGGTATACAAACCGCCGCGGCACAAACAATACACAAGCACGGTAACTAGAGCATGAGGACCTTGAAATTGCATTGCTCGCAGCGGTAACTTTCAATTACTTGACACAAGTCAATAACATTTAGAAATTAAAACAATGATTCAAAACGTACCGGCATACAAATCGGGAAGTGCCATGTTGATGTCCAAGATATAATATAATTTTATAGTCTTATACAGTCCTTAGTGCTTACGAAAGAGTCCTTATATTAATTTTAATACGAATATATAGGCAGTGCTATCGTGCAATATAAACTGTAGTCCTCGTAGAGAGCGATGGTCGTCGTAAAAAGTCCAGCTGGGATCGACAGGCGATCTAACGTCTTTTGACGAGTTTCTGTGAATTGAACACTATCTCCTTATTCCAAATGCAGCGATAGTGGTACTTCATTCTAACGGCGTCCAAAGGTATCGACGGCGGCAGACATAGGTTGCGTGCCGAGCGCGAACGCCCGTAATATGTTACTCGAATCGAATTTATTGTCACGGGTAAGTTTCAACTGGATAAACACCTGCAAACGCGGCGCGGGTTGCACGACTACTAAGTGCGCGCGCGCTCGCCACCGCCTTGGACCTCAGGCGCCTTTCCCCGCCCCCCGCACCGATCCATTGCATTGCATACTGTATCATTACTGCATATATTACACGTCAATCGAAAGAACTTATTAAAAAGAAGATGTAGCCTAAAACATGACCACGTGGAGCTTCCATGTCCGAGGTTAACAGGTTATGTCGTAATGAACAAGGATTATCAAAATGTAATCTAATAGCACGATAACAGGAAAAAAATTAATGAATATCTCTGTAGCCTTCTATCATTGGTTATTTCTAAGTTAAATATTTTTGACAAATTATGAAGAACTTTATTGATATCATTGCAATAATTAGATAAGTGATGATGAAGATGTATTATTGATACAAATATAACATTATCGAGGGATTTCATTCAGGTAAGGAAACCAGGCGCACAAATCAATCCTATTTTTCATTAGCTAACTAAATAAAAAATGATATTGTAGTTAATCTAGTTAATTTTCGCCTATCACTATAATTACGTATCAATATAATTAGTGTCAATAAAAGTATTTAAATTAATGACTGACAGATGTCCTAAAATAATTATAAAAGGAAACTTAAAAATATAAATGCATCTCAAAAACTTTTAGAAAATGAAAAAATTCTGAAAAATTAAGTTCACTATGTCTCGTCTATATGTTACTATTCATCTTTTTGTGTGGTAACAACATTTAAATTATTTTTTTATTTTGATTGTCTAAGCAAAACAATGAGAGCTTTACAAAAAAAAGGCATTGTTTCAAATACATTTTAGCTTTGTACGTCATACGTCAACCCTTTTATACTGTGACTCTAGCGACCAACGGTATTACCTTTCGTTTATTTAAAAGATTTATATTAAGGTTTATTTTAAGAGACTTCAAATTTTATTATTTTTGTCATAGATATAGAAGAGAATAACTTATGTTTTTAATTTATTAGGTTTTTATGTTACGACTATAAGAACAGGAGCTCATGAAGATTGTCATTAAAATTATATCTAAATAAAAAAGTCAAAAGTAAAAAGAAGATAAGAAATTGCGCCTTACAAAAATAATCATGCAAATTTATTTTGCCGCAGACACGTTGACACGTGTCCTTTATCAAGACAAAATTGTTTTTCAATTACTTTAACGTATCATGACATTCGCAATTTAGGATTTCGGTTTTTTTTGCTCGAAGATAACGCTAGATATGATACATTTTCAATCACATCTAAATCCGTGACGTTATCGATGTCTATACTCGTCGATGACATCAGTGAAACTATCAGGACAAAATACAAATGCGATAGAGAAATGATATCTTATAAGCTTGCAGACATTTCGAGAGGTGTGGTTGTGATTGACTGTGAAGTGATAAGAAAAAACAAGACTCATTTTAAGTTTCAGAATCATAAGCTAAACGTGGGTTTCCGGCATATTGTCATTCTTTCTATTCTCTTTGAAAAAATAGAGAACAACATATTTTTGAAATGGTATTTAAACAGTGGTACCTTAAGGTCGTATATCATTATTTGCCGTACCGTAACATATTATCAATATTATTTACCAGCTGTATACGCGTTTGAAAAATTAATTGAAAATTTTGGAGACACCCCAAAATATATCTCATACTAAATCCACACTTAGATACGGCAATTAGTAAGGGAGATCTCATTTTTAAGTAAATTGTAAATTAAAGTTATCAGAGAGTGCCATAAAAGTATTAGCCAGTTAGACTAAAAGGCGAATAGCGTGTAGATTTACGTCTTAAAATCATTGTGCGAAAATTATGGATTCCCATCGTTAAGACATGGTGATATAGACATATGATATGGATATATGGAAGTAGACAACTACTCTAAGTTTAAAAAGATCTAGATTAAGTATCTTAATTTAGTAAGAACAGGCCTAGAAACTTGTAAATTGACGTATATTTATATAAAACAATTCTTGTCTGCCAAATTTTCTCGAAAACTCTATCTTGAAAAAACGTAGACAAAGGGAAAAGAAATTAATTCCAACGGTCCTAGCGAAAACCATTAAAAATTAAATTATATGGTTAAAGATTTTTAAAACCGACTTAATATTCTGTTTAAATCATAAGTATAGACTATAATTACCTTGTTTGTAGTTATTGTCAAGCTGCTGCAGAAGATCTTGTGCGAGGTCGGCGCGCGAGGGCTTGGTCTCAGCCGGCGAGGGCGGGTACAAGTTGTTGGTGCCGTCCTCTTGATAGTGGAACTTGTCCAATTCGACCTTCAGTGCAGCGCTCGGGAATGTCTTAATTAAATCTGCAACAAAAGAAACATATATAAATTGATGACTAGCATTTATTCAAGAAATTTGTTTTTTAATTGGTGAAACCAAATATCAAAGTTCAAAATATTTTTTAGCATTATCATGTTATGTAATTTGAGAAATAATTTATTAATTCATAATGTTCTACTTAAAATTATCAAAAAATTACATTTTATTATCAATTTGAAGTACAAAAATTATATTTTAGTGATATAAAAAACATATCTAAGAATGCATTATTAAAAATTTAATTACATTAAAATATCAAGATATTTTTAATAATAAATTACCTAAAAATAACCAAATTAAATAAACAATATCTTACTTTGTAACAGGTTATATTGGAAGTCTCTACAAAGGTTACACATTCCGTTACTTTTGTAGCAACACATGTTGAAAAATCGCAGGCGCAAAATATGTATAACGCTTAGTACAGTTACGTATCAACCACTGAATGAATATGGACAATTTGTCTGAATATATCTAAGGAGTTTCAAGGTAAGAAGCTTAGATAAGTGTTGTACAAAATACGGCTGACGAATGGAGCTTCAATATATATACTAACGTTATCGCCGCTTCTCGTTACGTCAAAGAAACGCCCAGATGTCGCGATGCTTTAAATCTTAACTGATAATGTCACAACAATAAGCGCTCTACAAAAACATCGAACTCATCATTTTATTGTAATTACTATGTTTTTCATACGTCCCTCAACGCAAATATGTCCATCAAAATATTTACCATATTAATACTGAATGTAAATTTATTTTTACCCTTATGTACGACTGTCGATCGTAAAAATATAACTCAAGTATTTTCAGATTTTGTGATGATTTCGAGGGATATTTATCTCTTTACCAAGGACATACACTAAATATTTATTTGACATCAACATTTTGTTCTAAATTTAATAGATATTCAATATTTTTAGATACAAAATGCAATACTTGAAGAGCAACATAGAAAACCATAGTCAGCTCACAAGATTTAATAACCCTTAAATTTTGGTTTAAGTTTATACGGTCGGCCGCCTGATTGTCGTCTGTCGTTTTGTCGCCGCCTGACACGACGAACAAGAGTAATCCGCCCATTATGTAGATCTTATCCATGTCACTACGACAAATATCAATTTCTCACACTTATCCTGTTGTCGACCAGCCCAAAACCAGAGTAATACAAGGTAAACGATATATATATTAAGTTTTAGAGCGTATTTTCAATAACTTGTTTTTGTTCTATTAATAATAACATTAGTGAAAGGCCAATCGGTGATAATAACAAGATATTTACTGCCGGCAGGCTCGTCATGTCATGCAAAACATCACATCACACCACTCGGTACCAACGGACACGATATCTATCAACGCCCGATATTTCGTTGGGTCATACAGTTGAATAATAAAACATCAGAGGTCGTCACATGTTGATTAAGTTAACTGAAATTATACACCGCTTATTTTAATGAGTTTATTTCAGAATGTTCTATAAAAAAACATTCAAAATTCATACTGGTCGTATGCAGATGGTACGTGCATTACGCGGAACTAAATAGTTTGTGCAAAAGTATGCTTCGACGTTCTCATAAGGCATAAGAATATTTAATATTGTTCCCATGGTATTTTTTGTGTTTAAAAAATACAACCGCAACCACATTGAAATTTTTAAAAATTTCTAGAAATCATTTTGTGCATACTTTTTGTATTAACAAACATGTTTTTGATAACTATATCACATGATATTTTCACCGTTTATTTGATAAGCAGTGGAAAACAGAACGGTTTGCGATATACTCTTTCAAAACATGACCAAGAGGGCTTCTTTAAGTCAAAACAAAATTTGTTTTTAAAGCACCAATGACGTCATTGGCTGGAAATAAATAGACCAATCATGTCACGAGAAATCGGTTATCTGGACACACCCCTGTTACCACCATAGCAACCGGGTAGCGTGAACAAAATACATTTTATTTAACTCTGATAACAGTTATCTTGTTATTGCAACGTCACCTCATTATTTTATATTCTGATATGGTAAGGTAATTTTTGGATTATATAATGAACCTAAGATTACTATTAGACGGCTAAGGGCTGCTGAAGTTGTTTTAACCATTCAATAGCGCTTTTGGTTCAATAACGGTTGAGATTCCCAAATGATGAAGCTATTAAAGTACTTTTGCCCGTGTTATATGTCAAATTGCGTATGTCTCAAAATTACAATGCGACCGTCAAAGAGTTAAGTAAGTGGTAAGGGATGGCAATAAAATTATACGATAAAATTCAAAAGCAAAAAAGATGTCGGAAATGTTTGACTTTAACGTCTAGAACTGACTTGATCGATTAATGATAACATAACGACGACAAATGAAGCAATTTAAGAATATTACATTATCAATACAATCGATTAAATAAGAAAAGAAGGTTTATCCTATGTGACAAAGCTTTGAGGAAGGTGGGTGTCTTTCAATTGTCCTGTTACTGTATTACTAATGGGGTGCTATATATAGTAGCGCTGTTGTCACAGAGTAGAACTTTAGCTTTATGTGAAAGGTATGCTAAAACAAATAACAACATGCTACAACAACTCGATTGCTACTCTGTTTTTTAATAAGTTCCGTTTGACATAACCCTATCTCACCTAATTTTAGTCCTCTTTCCCTTCCCATCCCCTTTCTTATAAGGAAAGGATGAAAAGGGGAGGTGAATTTGATGGAGGAAGAGATGCATAGGAAGGTTAAATATTTTCTTTCTGTGCGTATCCTCCTCCGTCGATTAGAGGTAGGCAACGCATCTCAAATTCCGGATGTCTATGGATAGCGGTCGCTTTGTTATTTCGGCGAACTCGCTCGTTTGCCACCTTATGGTATAAAAAAAAAAAAGATTTTTCATGATACTGAAAATTACAAAAGGTTCGCAAACTACAAGTAAAAACCGATCTGTATCTCATTATAATTGTTAAATTATTCGAGATTGTTTGTGCAGCATTGAAGAAATGGAAATGTACATACGACGGGTGCTTATTAAGACCGTGTCAATCACTGACCTTTTGTCTTATCACGATCATGAGGTGAATTTGTGGGGGGGCTATCGAGATTACTGGTTGGCTATTGGGGTCATGTTAGATGTATCTACACTTATCTTTCGTATTTGCGACACATTCTACGCAAATTTATCTCCTTCAAGGTCGTTAAATTAAAATTAAACTTTTTTTATAAATAATTCTTAATACGAAAAATTCGCATTTAAAATTAACGTTTTCGGCTCTACTAAGCTTTAAATCGACTTTCTAAGATTCCTCTTCGCGATGACATAACATTCTGAAGCGAATAGAAATACAGATAGCACAGACGCAAGTAAGATCAGATTAATTAACGAGCTACGAATTTTACATAGGATATCGGAGCCAATGCTTTCATAGGAGTTATTTTCGACAATAAAATCAGAATTGTCAAAGTCGATGCAACGGCTCTTATGAGTCGCGTCTTCATTAAAAAAAAAGATGTTTCTGCCCATTGGTTTTTTAACCAACTCCTATCTGCAAGGCGTAATCAAGTGTATAAAAGTATAGATATCATACAAAGTGACGTCATCCATGATTTAACAAATATCGCCTAATCCGTTTCTATCACAATAAAAATATCGCTGCTAAAAATCGCCGATTCACTATGACTGAATTCTTATGTTTATGAAGCATTTGCGAACCGTGTCTTTTAAGTTATAAATAGTTTATTTTTAAATGTTTTTTGTTATGATATGATTATTGATCCGACACTGTCCTCCATAAAAACATGCACCATCGAAAGAAGCCTTTAAATAACGTGAACTCTCATTTCTTCTAGGACGTAAGGTTTTATTGGTTTGTACACCTAGGAATACTGGTCATTCCACAAGTTGTTCTAGTGTGGGTAGAACGTAATGATCGGTCGAGTATGCGATGACAAAATGCATTGGGTGATACGATTAAAAAGCTCTCGCTTCTAGTTAATGTGATGATCAGATTGAAACTGTTTTTCATAAATAATAAACAAATTAATTAACATGTACGAACTTGCCATGCTTGGATTCGAACCCACGACCGCTATATTTGTATTCCGAGAAGTCATAGGCTATCACAGCTTGTAACTTGAGATCAAGTTAATGTAATAATAATGATAGGCACGAGACCTGATCGTGTATGGTATAATTAAAGCAGAGATAAGATACGTGATCAAGATCGATTTGGTACGGCTGAGACGCTGGCAAAATATAATGTTAATTTATTTATTGCTCACTGATAGGATATAAAAGAGCAGTTAAATCATTATGGCGAATGTAGTAACTTTCGATATAGCTGCGCGATGTGTGGACTCAAATCAATGAGGTCGATATAACCAATAAGTAAAAAAACATATATCGTGCTAAGTCCTCTCCGAAATAAACAGTGAAAAAAGCTTTTTATTTTATGAACCGGAAAGCTTTCTATGCTTTCTCCTAAATACCTTACCGAAGCTTCTTTACAATCCGAGTACTAAAATGCTGTTACATTTTCCTTTATTCATTTATATATAAGTTCCATTCCTTTCGTAAAGGTACAAATAATGTAAGTCAAGAATTTTTTTTCATTTAATGACAAAAACTTTTAAATTTATTCAAGTTTTCTTCCTCTCCACTATCAATTACGTAGTTATCGTTAAGAACTTACTATAGACATAATCCGAAGTATGAAGTAAGCGATTCAAACGTATTCCTGTATTGTGACCCTTCAATGGCGAGGATAATTGCTGGGTCTACGAGGCTCCTGCTAATTCTATCGCTGCTTATACATGATGTAACTTCCAATGCCAAGTTAAGTTTAGCTTTGATAACCCAGAGGCGACTAATAATGGTCATATATATTCACATAGGCACAAATTGCAAACAGCAGCTCAACCCAATTTTTACCTCAATGCAAATTACATGCAAAGACATTCCTATATCATGTTACTCACAACCGTTGATCTATCTCTCGCTGACTACCTCTCTGAAACCTTTCATTGCTTACCTTTAATAGTTTGTCCGCTTTATGATGCTTAGTTTGACCATAGGCGTGTGATCTCATTTTTGGATTTGCTTTTGTTATATCGACGCTAAAACGCGTCAGCAGCCGTCTGGCACATTCACATAGCTATCTCGCTCACTTGGTAGTCAATAGGCTTTAAGGGGCCAGAAGAGCCAGCAACAACGTATTTTGCACGAATGGGCACACAGAAGACAGGCGTGGTGGAAGAAATTCCGTGTTTCGTAAGTGTGCGGGCCGAAATCCTTATTTTGTTCCTCTTTACCTTTCCATCCTTTTCTTAGAAAGAATGGTAAGGGGAAGTGAATTTTATACAGAAGGGTACGTATAGGAAGAGGAAATATTCTCTTTCTGAACGTCTTCTCCTCTCTCGCAACGGAAGATAACACATCTTTTAAAAATATGTTTAATTATACCTACAGCGTGCAGAGCATGAGCATGAGCGGCACCTTATAGTGCTAAAATTTCAAAAAGTTACTGTTGACATCTGCAATAAGGACAAATGAGAGGATGTGAATATACAGAATATTTCCCTTTATTCCCTGTAACATTCGTTTCCCTACCCATTAATTATTCGATAAACGCAGGTAGAGGGAAAAGGCTAAAAGTGACCTCCGACAAACACCCTCATGAGCCGAGACAACACATTAACAATTCTTTACAACAAAATAATCCCACACATGATATTTCTTTAGAATTTTTTTTTATATCAAAAGGTGGCAAACGATTAAACAGCCACCTGAATTCGCCGAACGGAGAAGGGCACGCACAGAAAGAGAATATTTGCCCTTCCTATGCGTTTCCCCCTCTTCCGCCAAATACACTTCCCCTTGACATCCTTTCCTAATAAATAAGGGTGGGAAGGGAAAAAGGACTAAAATTGAGCCCTCTATTATGAATTCAATGTCACGTCACTCGTCAAAATCGACTTAGCCGATTTGATTAAAGGCGGTCATAATGGAATGGATATATGTACATACAAGGTAAAAACCCGCATGCATAAAAATACGTCATAAAAAATAAAAATTTCTTTCATATGGTAATGAGTAATGAGAAATAAGTGAGTTGGGATCCTCTTATTCCACGTAGGTCTATTTGCACGTCACTAGTGCAGAATCTTGGTGCTTTTCTAGTGACTTCGTAGAGAAGTAATAGTGCAATCTCGTGTAAACTTAGACGTATTTGATGCACGATAATTCTACTTCGATAGCTCATAAAAAAAAAGTTATGTCAATGAAAGATTTTTGCAATAGATGATTTCTTTTTTAAAATAACAAGACAATAAATGTACAATGACAGAGAGAAAAGTTAAAAAAAATAGACGATAAAAGGTTGCGCGGTGACCAATCAACTCTGAGGTCCGTGTTGCCGCAACAGTATCCATGAGGAAGATGTGAGTTAAAAGGATAGCGTTATAAAATTAAATTTAGTATCTAAATACTAGAAATGAGAACCGACTCAGAGATCAAGAATTGCTCCATTATATGAAGGGTTGGACGAAGTTGCCAGCTTTAGTGTTTCCACCTACTTGACATGAGTGCCTTCTAGGAGAGCGAGAATAGGCACTTACTACTATTACCCATATGACTCAAAAGGGTTATGTTTGTCGCACGTATGTATGGTTTTAAGTATGCTGCTTTCTGTGTATGTCAATACATATAATATATAACTGTGTCCGTGACTTCGTCCGCGTGAAATACTGTCTTCGGGTAGCATTTTTAATGACTTAGGCTAATTATTTTACTTAAAATTATAAAATATTGCAGCGAATTTATTAAACTTACTTACAAAACATTCACATAAACCTTACATATTCCCATACAAACCTTCATCCCTATTCCCTATTATTATTTTGTACTCTTGAGGGTAAAAACTTTAAAAAACTTTGATGTCATATTTATTCATATCAAATTAAAAGTCTAAAATTAAGTTTCTAACTATAATTTGACCATACAAATTTCAACCCCCATTTTCATCTTCGTACAAAACTTTTTTGACGTTAAAAAGTAGCCCTTCTCTGGTTCTAGACAATCTATGTACCAAATTTCATTTAAATAGGTTCAGTCTTTTGGTGTGAAAGCGAGACAGACCAACAGACCGAGTTACTTTCGCATTAATAATAGGAAGTAAAAATTGTGACCGCCCGTAGCCTAAACAACTAAAAATATTTTAACTAGTAAATCATCATTCGATTCGACGATTACTGCTGAATGTCAGAGGAATACAGTGAGTTGATTTTCAATTACGTTTAGTGTTTATAAAAAACTAGCGACCCGCCCCGGCTTCGCACGGGTGCAATGCAAAATATACCTACTACAGAATGTCCTTATACACAACGTTCACAGCGTTCACATTAGAAACCTTTAAATTTATCAGTGTTTCTCTACTATATTATGCATTTATTATACATACAAACCTTCCTTAAGAATCACTCTATCTATTAAAAAAAACCGCGTCAAAATCCGTTGCGTAGTTTTAAAGATCTAAGCATACATACGGACATACAGCGAAAGCGACTTTGTTTTATACTATGTATTGATAATTAAAATAGATACCATCATCAGTGTTGAAAAGATCGACATCGAGCAGCATAGAGCATTCTTCATTAGTGAGCAGGCCGTCGGCCGAAGCCAGCGACCAATCCCATGCGCTTGTACTCATCCTCAGCGTTGTTGATCTTGCTGGTACTCTGAAAACCACCAAGTAATACGTCAATTAATTATTAAAAATACATAAATGGACTTTAATTTTTAAGGCTTTTTGTTTCTTGCAACCACTCCAAATAAGCCATAGTGACAAATTTCTAGCTTATGCTAGGATACAGTCCGTGGCAATAGTCGAATGGCGGAAATCGAAGCCACGACTGTTAACTGTATAGATAATAGTACAGAATTAACCATTAAGCTATTGGCGCCTTTGTCACATTCATTTATATTCTTTAAGGTTATCATATTTCAGTATATTCAGTATTTTTAGGCAAAAAGTTTGAGAATTATAAATTCTGCGAAACGAAAAATTTGCTATATAATTCTGCCGCGGAGAAAAAAAATTTCGAGGTGAACTTGTTAATAGGTAGTCCAAAGTTCAGTATTCTCGATTCATTCATCTATATTCTATGTATTCATATTGTACGAGTTAAATGGCCACAATTAATACACAATGCGACGGCTAGCTAACATACTGTAACTGAGTTCCTTCATAAATTGGAGGAACTGTTATGAATATCTTCCGAGGTATACCTATGTTCTTTAAGAGAAACAGAGTGTGTATTTTTAAATATTTTATAATATACAAGTACAATGAACAGCGAAAGTAATCTTAGTCTACAACATTATATAAAAACTCAACAACTCTACGAAGTTAAATCAGAATTAATATTTTATTATTTAATTATAACACGAAATAAATTTAATCACTGAATCACAAATATTGACTTATATTTAAACTAAATTATCAAAATTCTACACAGCACGCACGTCTGACGCAATAATCCAGATTGTTACTTTTTATATAAAAGAGACAGAACACTTACCAAAGGAATAAATACAAGTGGATACAGATGGTGGTAGTCCGATGGAGATGGTGATAATTGTCGAAGGACAAAGTAGTCCCTAGGGGGCGCCATTTTGGCACTGAAAAAAGTAAAAATATTATGTTAATAACATTCACGGAATCATTTTTTTACAATATAAGATGACAAACGCACAAGTAGACACTCGATATCGCTTAAAAAAGTGAAGCAACCGCTGCCCCTAGATGTCTCTAACAAGTTGTTGATGCATTGCGTACCTTCAATGGACAGAGGAGAAGACTTACAGAAACAGGATGTACCCTTATTATATGTCCCACCCCCTATCGAGTCCAATTCTCCTTTCCCATCCTTTCCCTTTTTAGGAAAAGATGGGAAAGTGAACAGGACTAAAATTAAGTCTAAAATCAAGGAAATGTTTTGCCCAACGTCCTTATCCAGTAGACCTTTATCAACTGTGAAAATACCAACCAAACCACTAACTGGCCCTGCAAGTTCACTTTAATCATGATAGATAGTTTGCCACTCTATGGGTTGATAAAAAATAATTTATTCCTATGATCATCTTTATTCTGATCATTCGCACTCTATTATTGCAATGTAGACCTTTTTTTTTATAATCCCTAGAAAATGTAATTTGTTCTATTCATCCATTTTTCTCATAATTCTTCACAATATAATTACTACAACATAGTGTAGGAAAATAACAAGACATAATTAACAGACATTAACTTAGTAATTTACACAACTTCATTTGAGAAGTTGTGTAAATTACTAATGTAGCAAAATTTTCATTAGTAACCATGGTTTGATCACTAACGGAATGTCTTAAACTGGGAAAAACCAAAACTAAATCATTTTACAATGTGGTAATTGGGTCTTAAATGTAAAACAATTTGCAATTGCCTGTTTTCATTCCTAACATTTATAATTATTTTTGACATCTATAATATGTTGAATTTTTAAATCATACTAATCATACTAATATTATAAATGCGAATGTTTAGATGGATAGATGGATGTTTGTTTGAAGGTATCTCCGGAACGGCTGAACAGATCTTGATGAAATTTGGCACAGATGGAGAACATATATCTAGAAGAACACATAGTCGACTTATTATGTTTTTGTGCACGGACGGAGTCGCGTGCGACGATTAGTGTATCTATAAATATAATCTTAAATGATCATCGCTAATAAATTTGTACTATTTCGCGCATCTACTGACTTCCTTGTTTGTAAGGTTATCACAGATGTCATCCTTATATTAAAAAAAAATATTAAATACCTATCATAAACAATTTTTCCTAATAGATACAAAATAATAATTTGGTCAAATTATTACAAAAAAAAATGTATTGGATAATTTTAAACATAATGAAACATAAAAAAAGAAATTGTCTTGCAAACTACATATTTCGCAAGCACTAGTTGATACATGCACAAGAATGGTTTCTTATTTCAGACAATAATGCAATAAAATTGTTAGAATAGCAAAAATGTTCAATTAATGTAATTAGATACTGCAACACATGCAATGACTTATATTATAATCTAGAGATTATAAGTTGGAACATAATGGGAAGTCAAAACTTGAACCATCCAATGTTTTTAACTGTGCTACTTTATAATTTATATGAAATTTTTTATAACAAGCCTAGTACTTCTTACTAGACAGTGACCTTTTGAAGAGTTGATTCGGAATCCAAATTAAATAAATAAAATATTCAAAATAGAATAAATAACAAAATATGCTTGAGAACCAAATAAATTGGAATAATAAATAACTTCTCTCAAATGATTCTCTGACAAAAAAGAATTCAATATTAGGCAAAAATCTTCTTAGGTTCTGGTAGCTATATTAAGCTAATATATATTACAAATAAACTGATTGTACAGTACAATGTAACATTTAGATTTTTAGAAAGTAAACTCAATACATGTTGCAACAAGTTATGTAACTTAGTAGTGATATAAGGTTGTTAGAATAGCCTTATCAAATAATTGTTTTTCATGGATTGACATGTACAAATTTTATTTCTCATCTTATAAATTTTCTGTAGAATGTGTTAAAAACGAAAAAAAAACATTGTTGGCTGAGAAGAATTAGTAAAATTACCATTCAAGCAATTTGTATTATGTTCGATTTCAAAGCCAAATTATTTTATCAATAGACAAAGTACAGATTTTTGTCTAATGCTTATAAATTCCAATATATATTTTCAATAAAATCCTTCTCTCCGATAACATAATAATATTAGCTATCCTTGTTATGGACACAAAATTTGAAATAAATTTTAAATAAATAAATATAATATTTTAACATTTAGTTCACTATTCATTTCATCAAATTCATAAATTTTTTTAAATGTCATGGGGTGTTTTAAGCTTAATGGATCAGCAAATCGTGATAATTGAGTGTAACAAATTATTAACATTGTTGTGTGTCATCATCATCATCAGCTCACTATATGCCTCCACTGAGGGGCTCGGCACCTACCCCAAGTTGGGGGTGACTAGACCATGGTCAACCATGCTGGCCAAGTGCGGTTTGGTTGACTTCACACATATCTTTCGAATTTCTTCTCAGATATGTGCAGGTTGTATCACGATGTTTTCTTTCACCGTAAGAACGTCGCATAAATGTACATAATATGTAAATTTAAAATCGAAAAACACATTGGTACATGGCGGGATTCAAATCCAGGACCTGCAGATTGCAAGTCAAGAGCTTAACCCCTGAGCCACAGACGCTCTCAAGCGCTCTTGTTGTGTGTAGCACTAGGAATTTCTTAGAATTTTTGAACTTGTTTTGTATTATTTAGCACTTTCATTATTGGTCCATTTATGGAACCGTTTTAGGTACATAATTCTTTCAAAAAAAAAAAAGGTCCTTAAGAAAAGAACTATAGTTTAAGCGTAAACAATGGAATTTCATAGTTCCTAACAATTACTGATTCTAGTAGAGGGACAAAAGAAGGAAAATAACTTTTCCGCGCCATTTTATATTTGCGAGTTTTCCATACATGTCAATAAATACTGTACGCTTTTCCTATAATAAATACTACGCAGGTTACACCCAAGAGGTGAAAGTTATAAGCGATGGAATGCAATGGTATGCAATGGTGAGAAAATTGAGCACAATTAGTAATGAAATAAAAAAAAAATAAGAGTTTAACTTACAGCATTTTTATTACGATGTGAAGGCACACGCTGGTGTGCAAGAAGTTTTTAAGAGCTTAGAAACCCATCTTAACGCAAATAATAGCACAGGATAAAACAAATAACACGTCTTTTTAACTTCGAAGCATGATGAGTAATAGGCAAAGCATAGGCAACGAAGTACGGAGCTGAGACGTAATAGTTATTCTGTCAATCTGTCATATGACTCGATTTAGTCAAACATCGGAATAATTTAGTTGTTTCAAAAGTCGATGTACATATTTAATAAGAAACTTCTTAGATTATTAAAAATTATAAAGTACATTAAATTAATAGAATGTAAATGTGAAAATTTCATGAATTAAAACAAACATTTTATCAAATTCGATTCGAAAAACCGATTAAACCAAATCGATTTGAATTGCATCGAGTTGTGTTAAAAAAATTTAATCCAAAAAGTAAGACAGTGTTGCCAATGCTATGACAATTACCGTATTCAGATGTTTTGTGCCTTTCAGACAAAATATGTAACATATATACTGTAGAATAAGACTCAGATGTGTCTTGATCAACATATATCTACTTTAAAGTCAAGACACGACACTACTTATATAAAATGTTATTTGATAATTCATATTTTGCACAATATTGCAAAGAGATAATAGGCGATTCGATAAAAAATACTTTTATTATTATTAAAAAGGTAATGCAAGGTTTACAATATACCAGTACAGCAGATCATCGCTGGCGTACAACTGGCTTAATGTAAACAGTAACTGGCGCGAGTTGGACCATACTGTTCATACCAAGCCAGCGCTACTGTACTACTGTACTGGCATACTGTGTGCAGGCACAATATTAAAATTTATTTTCAACATCTCATTTACATTTATTCAAAAAAATTAAGAAAAAATCATACTGTGACAATCTAGATTAGCTAAATTGACTATCGCAATAGTCTGTTTATCACAAAAATCCGGAATGCACACTATTCTTGTAACTTGGCCATCAGCTCCTAAAATAAAATATAGGTGTTTGTAAATACATATTTAAATTTCTGACAAATGAAATGAAAAATAAATTTGTTTTACCTTTATGTAAATCTGTTGCAAATTCTCTACAATTACCACTGAAATAGATAGCAGGACAGTTGTAAATAGTAAATGGATCAGTTTCTATGCAAGGTGTACAAGGGACAGTATCAGGACATGTAGGTGCAAGATGGCGCCACTGTAAGGTCCTTCTCATAATTTCTAATTCATTATCAAGTTTGCTGTATTTCATTATATCTTTAATTGGTTCCCCAGATGAACCTAAACACAAGAAACCTGGAAGAAATTAATAAAATTAATCATAATATTGAGTTGTTACATATTGAAGATCATAAATTAAGAAAAAGTATTTACCACCAATCTCACATTCATATGGATTAGATACTCGGTTAAATGATTTATACTCCACAGACTTTGGGAACAGGCCTGAAATACAACATCTTATTAGTGTATGATAAGTAGAGATTATCAAATTAATTTTATGCATTGTTAACTTACAGTAGTGGAATGGCTTCTGAGGTAACATGATACCTGAAGGATCTTTGCATCCAGGCATTAAATCCACCGGAGCCACTGCACTTAATGCCGCAGAAAAACCATCAACTGAATCAGCAGATGCAATAACATCTGATTCATTTAAAGTTGCCTCATTTGAATGATTTGCGAAAACGCCACCTACAAATATATAAATATTAATTTACTACATCATTATCAATGGAAATCATTATCATAGAAAAGATCAGGTATACCTGCAATAATAACTCTTACGATCTTAGAGATTTCTTCTTGATATACTGTTGTACCACAAAATCCAGATATCCATTCAAGGAATAGATTCAATGAAAATAAATGTTCAGCTGATTTGGATGCCATATTGAGACCAGACATTAGTACTACATATCTGTAACAACATGAATCCTATAAGTCCATTGCCATAATTATATTGCAGTTAAGAGGCAGTTGCACACAACTTCGAGAGTGCAGAATTTTTTTAGCACATAAGTCCACATGTATAACCTACATTCCCTTTAACATTTAAAAAATTGGTTATTAAGCAGTTCAAATACAACAAGTGTTTGAAATGTTATATGTATAGATGTGAAAAAGATACAAAATAAATCAATATTTTGTCATCCCCCTCATTCCTACCAAAAATAGTGAGATAACAATATTATGTTTTGACAGTAAAAATTTAAATATGGTTAGTATAATTCTTCTTCTTTTAATTAATAGTGGACCCCATCGTTTGTAAAGTGCGTGTGATCAAAATATTAAATAGCAAGAGAGGTATAATTAAAGAATGTCAACTCCAAATCAAATCTATGCCAACTTGGGAAGTGTTGTAGACTAAAATAGAATTACATTTATGAAGTGAGGTGCATGAGAATATTACCTATCAGTATTAAGCTTTGGTAAAGGTTTTTGTATATTGCATTCCGGCCAACAAATATCTTTGATTGTAAAAATCCCATCTTCATCTTCAGACCCTGAAAGTTATGGGCATTACAAAGGTAGAGATATAATATTTCTCCACACATATCTAATATATAAAATTCTCGTGTCACAGTTTTCGTCACCATACTCCTCCGAAACGGCTTGACCGATTCTCATGAAATTTTGTAAGCATATTCAGTAGGTCTGAGAATCAGCCAACATCTATTTTTTTTTAACTGCGCGCGGACGGAGTCGCGGGCGACAGCTAGTATCATATATTTTCCACACACTAACCAAGTATTGCAACAACTACACCAGTAACCACCTCATGTACATCAATACAATTACTAGATAATTTGATCCTTTGAAGTTCATCTTCTAAAACAAGACTATCTGAGTCATGAACAAAATGAGTTCTGAAAAAAAAAAAATCACATGTTATGTGCATGTCCTAATAAAAGTAATGAGAAGACTATTTAAATATGAAGAACCTTGTAGGCTGAGGAATAATCTCCAACTGATCTGAAAGTTCTTTCAGAATACTGGGTTTTAACTGTTGTAGTTTGAAAAGTGTACCAATAATAACACATTGGGTGCCTTTCTCACGTAATTCACACAATTTTAAAACTTTATATTTATTCGACCATTTCTTATTAATAATTGGCCCTAAAATATTTCTGAAAGTATTCAATCTTGCAGAATATATATGAGCATACTGTTTGGAAAAGTCGCGGGATACTTGATAAAACCGTCTTGAACAATCCGTGTATTTTAAGTTTTGTCTTTCTAATTCGGATGGTGAAAATTGATCTCGTTTGTTAGAATCTGGTTTAGACTTGAACAACATGATGATAGTAACTATATCATAAATACTAAATATAGATGTACAAAGTATTATTTCACCGAATTGAATTATTTCTATTTGATTTTATCGTTGACGATTGACGTACGAATAGCAGTTGCCGCTATATTTTGACATTGACTTCAAGTTATCATATCCGCTCCGTTATGCAATGAAATTTGCAAAACATATATATCTGTCAGGATCGTCAGGATAAAAGAACTTTTACTTCAAATTCTTGTAATAATTTATAAATGTCTTGTAATATTATTAAATAGCTACTAATTTCAGCACTAATATAATTAGATCCATTTTTTTTAACTAGGATGTATCATTAATGACAAATAATATCGACTAATATTCCATTGCATAAAAAAAATGAAATTGGCGGGAATCAAAGTTTTTTAACATTCTGTTTATTTCTGTGTGGTTTTCGATTTCTTACCATGGCGGGATTACAAAAAGTTTGTTTAAATAATTTAAACATAAACATTAAGAATGCTTTAGTGATTGGCATAATTATAGCTAAAAAATGTCCAAGAATCTTTAGTCCCAAAAAGAAAAGTAGCGAATCACGAGGTGTGATGTCTTTCACTATAAGGGATTCCCAAATTGATACAATAAATGTCGATGTGTGGGGTTCAGATTACTTTGTAACGACTTTTTATAATAGATTCATCGTTGGAGATGTCGGTAATAACCTTAACAATTTCAAAATATTCCTTTTTTATGTATTCAAAAGTGTTGAAACGAAAGTTTGTTGCAGTTGAAATTTATTCGCCAAAAATTTGCGTCAAAAGTGTGGCAAATGAAACCTTTAATCCACAGGTAAAAATCCTCTTACAACTGTATCCTTAAAAAGTTTAGATCACTCAATTTGTTATTTCAAACCGTATCAGAATATGTCTAATTTATAAAATGAAAGTACGTCTTAGATCTTAATATAAGAGAGAAAAAACGAAATATTTTTATTACATATCATTTTATTCCTCGAGGTATCATCTCCATTTTGCCTATCTATCAACGAAGGATCCTCCGATGTGAGTACTTTCAGTGGCGATACATATGGTGCGTATTTACCGCTGCTCCATATTCCGAGTAAATCATCAGCGGGCTACTGTGGTCTCGCTGAAGTAATGAAATTTACTGGTAAAATATTTTTGTTTCTTTTTTGTTGTTTTCTTTTACTACTAAAGGATGTGGGTCGGTATACCGAGAAAAACCACTTCTATCGTATCATAGTTATGTTATGACCAATGAACTTGTCAATCTAATCTATCTTTTATATAGATTGTATACTACATATATATATATATATATATATATATATATATATATATATATATATATATATATATATATATATATATATATATATATATATATATATATATATATATTTAATTTAATGTATCTTTAATTACAGAAGGAAATGGAAATATTTATGTAGACTTGTTAGTTGTTGTGAAATCTGTGCAACCTGTGAAGATGATAAAAACTAAACTCGGTATAATTGTTTGCATATTATTATTAAATCTTTTTTTAAATTCTTTTGCTACATAAAAAACAATTTCGTAATAAACATAATTTATTGTATTGCATAAGGTGTGGAAATGCCGGTACGTGCTGTAGAAATAGTGGACAACACAACGCCCGCTTCTCTCTATTTGGACATGTTTGATACCGATACTATTCAAAGGTGAATGTTGCGTCATAAAAAAGGAATTTTGTGTAATTGTTTTATAAGCAAAGCACGTTTCCTGAGTGAATTGAAATTAAAATGTAATAATAATAGTTGTCTGTAAGAAGCGGCGTAAAGTACATTTTTAGTACGTGTTATTTATATTTAAATGTTTCGTCTGTTGAATTATTTGACGAAGTCTTCACATTTAACTTTCTATCCCTGCTATAAAGCACATAAAGTTCTTGTTATAAGTACAACGGATGACCACTAAAACCGTCTTTTAATTTTTTTAAAATGTACTAGGGCGGAGGAATGGCGTCCATTAGGAAGCGTGTTGTTCATCGCGGACGCGCGCGTGTCGTGGCGCGGTCGTGGCGCGCGGGCGCAGGTGTGCGGGCGCAGCGTCGTCACGCATCAGCCGCACACCTCCGACGCTGAGGCGCTCAGACTCTACATACAAAACCAAGCTGGTATATGATACAGTCTTCGTACAAGCCGATAAACTACTGTTTTTGATGAATCCTGGATTTCATACAGAGAATTGCGGTCGTGCTGTCATGATATTGTTATATTTTTTCTATGTTTTGGTTAGCCTCTAAGCCATCTACTTTTGGTGTGTCACTGCATAAAAGAAGTGCATAACTCGTACAAAAGAGAGCTGCATATAAGTAATTTCAGCGGGTGGTGAGGCGGCCGCGTGGGCGGAGTGGAGCGGGCAGCGCGCGTGCGCCGCGTCCGTGGCGCAGGTGCGCGACCGCCTCGCTGACGGCGCGCCCTTCTGTGCCTCGCTTCATGCTCTGCTCACACATCTCGACTTAGACGATCTGATTAACTCTACGTAATTTAATTTATTCTCCGTATTGTCGTTACAAAAATATTTTCAAATAATTAACTGAACCGACAGCCGATGGTTATACAAAGAATTTAGACGTCAACGGTATTTTTATTAGACGAACATAGCAGGAGTATTACCCGTTATTCGAGCGTATGTAAATATAAGTCCGCTTCACTGTACCCAATTTCAAGTCAGTTTTGTATTATTTAAAATTTTTGTCAATCAATTTAGGGACAATAACTGTGAAGAGTTAAGAGTGCGCTTCGCCGATCACACCGGGGAACTGACCGCTCGTCTTCCAGCAAATATTTTACAGAACACGTTAGGTTACACGGTGAGTATTGGGAAATTAATTGCTACTTTAATAAGAATCTGGAAATTTATATAACAGCTTTAGTCTGTTGCTAAGATTATTATTTCAAGCAAAGTGTAAATAGCAGGTGAATAAACGGATACTTTGTAGTTTTATAACATAGTTTATAACTGTTATTGACAGTTAAATACATACAACCGCTATGGTCAATGCCAAAATGGCGAAAATCAAACAAGAACAAAATACCACGGCTTGTAGCTTGTCCATGTAATTATAGAGATCTGTGGATATAATAAAGATGTAAATTCCTTTAATAGGCGCAACAGTTAAAAGCGATGTCGTCAGAAGAACGGGCAGCTGTCCGCTGGCGCCTGCTGCTGGAGCAGTGCTGCGCCAAGTTGGCCGCCACGCCGCCGCGCCTCATCGTGCTCTCTCTGCGCAAAGCCAACCCTGCCGACCCTATACCACTTTACTAAGTTTAATGTTGCCATTCATTGATTCTTTAATAAACTCTAATGTAGGCTAATTAATGACGAAAACCATTTCGTTATTGTCTAAACATAGACATAAATAAAAAATTACTTACTAAAGTTATTTTATTGCTCCTTTCCAAAGATTCATACATTCATAAAAGTGAACATATTTAGCTTTTGCAAAAAACACATACATTTTTATTCTATTCGTACAAACCAATTTAATGATTAGAATAAAGAATGAGTAAGAAATATAAACGTAGTACAGTAGCAACGGTATTGATTAAATAACATCGAAAATTATGGAGAAACCAGAAAAAAATGAAATCACTTATGAATATACAAGGAAGAGAAAAGAGTTTGGAAAACAAACTTTATTCGAAGATTATGGCCCTGAAATGTGTGTCAGTATTCCATGCAATCCTAGTCAGTATAAAAATTATATACTACGCAATCCTGTACATGTCGCCGTACAAAATGCTCCAAATATGTCCGAAAACTGGGTTAATTCAACAAGGTAAAGTATTGTAATGTAATAATAATTGTTGTTATAAAGCACCAATTTAAAATGTTGATATTGTTTTATAAAAAGTTGGCGAAAGGAAAATTGTTAATTGTAACTTACAAATAATTCGATGTTGTCAATAGTCTCAAAATTAATTCGTTATAAATTATCTTTATAATATAACTAGCTATCGCCCGCGTGGAATTAAAAAAAACGTATTAAGTAGCCTATGTGTTCTTCCAGACTATGTTCTTATGACAAAAGACTGTGTTATTAAAAACTATGCCAAATTTCATAAAGATCCGTTGAGCCGTTTCGGGGATACATTCAAACACCCATCCATCCATCTAAACATTCGCATTTTTAATACTAGTAAGATACTTGGTATTGTTGGTAACTTTTAGAGCGGAGTATACAAGTTCAGGTATAAACCATGTCGAAGGTGGCTGGCCTAAGGATATAAACATGAATGACCCTGAAGCCACACAACGATATCGTCGTAAGATAGAAAAGGACGACGCATACATTCATGCTATTATGCACCTCGGACATGTTAGTAAACATTACAATTAGAACTCTGACGGTTTCTTCTGCATATATACAATTCTCGTCATATTTTAGAGTATGGAGCATAACATATTACAAAACA
The DNA here is from genome assembly GCF_912999745.1 of Papilio machaon. NCBI lineage: Eukaryota > Metazoa > Arthropoda > Insecta > Lepidoptera > Papilionidae > Papilio > Papilio machaon. Next base: position 4,109,606 of record NC_059997.1, read on the forward strand.
ATGCGGTAGATATGTATCAGATATATTATTCGGAATTGCCATCAATACCGCCGGTGGAAAGGAGCAGCTGTCACACGGTGAATGTATACCGCGAGCCGGGAGCGCGGCGGCCGGTGCGCTCGCTGTCGTGGCAGGCGGACGGGGGCGCCAAGCTCGCGGTCGCGCACGCAGACATCGAAGTACTCAATACTAGATCACTGCAGTTCTCTTATATATGGGACATAGGTAATCCTTACTCTTTTAGAACGTTCTCAATCTCTTGATAAGCAACTGCAGTCTAGTAACCTCTCATTTATCTAAATCTAACTCTAAATGTTATTCTAAGTGATTCATCGGTCTTACTATATTTAATAGATAATGCGAACGCCCCTGAGCTAACGATAAAATCACCTCAGCCGTTACTGGACTTGCAGTACAATCCTCGTGATCAGCACACGCTTGTCGGTGGTATGCTGAATGGACAGGTAGGTTTAGATTAAAATTTTATTAACTATAATTAATGATTTATAAATTAAAACTTTGTTTTGTCAAATGTTTCAGGTTGGTTGGTGGGATGTCCGTAAAGGTGGCGACCCTGTAGCTCTCTGTCCACCGCATGTGGCTCACAGAGATCTCGTGAGGAATGTTTTGTTCATCAACTCGAAAACGGGGGCTGAATTCTTCTCTTCGTCTCCTGATGGAGTTGTCAAGTGGTAAATACAATAATATTTAAAAAAGTATTGCTGTTGCACAATCAAGACACATTTTTTTATAATTTTCAGGTGGGACACGCGTAATATGAATGAACCTACAGATTCCATGATAATCGACATTGTGAAACTGCCTAACGACACTCAAAGCATAGAAAAGGCTTTAGGTATATCGGCACTCGAGTATGAACCTACTATACCGACAAGGTAGAACAAGACAAAATATTTTTCAGGGCATGTTATTTTTAAAACAACTATTCAAATACATCTATTGTCTACAGATTTATGGTAGGTACTGAAACTGGATTGGTGATAGGAGCAAATCGTAAAGGAAAAACACCTTTAGAAAAATTGCCTTCAAAGGTAAGTAAGTAATCCAAAACTGTGCAAAATAGTTTAACACTATTTTATTCACACGTTTTATTTTCATTTAAATAGTACGAAGCCCATTACGGCCCAGTATACGCGCTACAGAGGAACCCGACGTTCTTGAAGAACTTCCTGACAGTTGGCGACTGGACAGCTCGCGTATGGAGCGAAGATTGCAGAGAATCCTCCATCCTTTGGACACATTCACACAAGACTAAGCTAACTGACGGTGCATGGAATCCTATAAGGTAATATACACAATTATATTAAACTGTGTAACTTTAAAAAATAATCAATGTCTTCTTTTTTTACGAAATTTGTAACTTGTTCATTTCAGATTTTCACTTTTACTAGTGACGCAATGGGATGGTTGCCTTTCCTGTTGGGACTTGTTAAGAAGACGAAGCGCGCCCATTGTGACCGCGCAACTCTGTGACGAACCTTTGTTACGATTACGTCCACACGAAGGAGTAAGTCGTAATTAACCATGTGTTTTGAAATAGATAGCACTTTTGCACGTGATTGCGATTTTTTTTTTCGGTTATAAAATACCAATTATTGTGGTGTTATCTTAGGGTTTGTTGGTGGCTTGTGGTAGCAGCAAAGGAACTATTTACTTGGCGGAGCTGTCACAAAATCTTGGAACCGCGGATAAAAACGACAAGCAACTTCTTACTCACGTAAATATTAAATTAATATATAGGTACCTACACATATAGTTAATCGAAATATGTCAATTCAGTTTAATTGCTTACTTTGTTCATATATAGTGGAAATACATTTTTTTTTAATTTGTGACATTTCAGATTTTAGAAAGAGAGAATAAACGTGAGCGAATTTTGGAAGCTCGTATGCGAGAGTTGAGATTAAAAATGCGACAAGACCGTGATGGCGGACAGGCGCAAGTTAACGAGACCGACCCCACCACTAACGACAGAGATCTTGAAGAAGCCTCCGCGGAGTACCAACAAAGAGTCAATGATCTATTAGCACAGCGAAAAAATAATTAAGATTAAAACTATAATAAAAAAATGATACACGTCCGACTCGAAGGACCAAGATTAGTTTCGTCAGCTATATCTTAAGTTAATCAAACATATAAAAAAATGCATACAAAAAGACAAGTTTTTGTGCAAAAATCTGTATTTTGACTTCTTCGTCATCAACTTTAAACTCGAAGTTGTTAATCATAGTGAAATAACACATAACAATGTTAGTATATAATCTCAATTTGATCGATGATTTTTTTATTTGAGACATCCAACTCTACTTTAATCTCTTTTACTGCAATAACGTAGTATGCCTAAAGTTCATTTTTATATACATACTAACTGCTATATATTTTTCGTTGACTTTTTTTTTCTTCACTTATTGCATTTGAAGGCGACGAAAGACCATCTATGTTCTATATTAGCGCCCACACCGCTGGTGGTGCGCTGGAAGACGTCTTCATGTTTCTGCAGCACATGATGTACTGAGGCTTGCGACACTTCGGGGAACAGCGCGCGGACGTACGACACTACGTAATCCAAACTGGCACCTTGTGGATGTACCTGAAAATTATATTTCATTTAAATAAAACCAACGGTCATTTCGCTATTTTAACGAAACCATGTAGCCACTTGCACGTTGACACCTTCTACTAATTAAAAAAAAAGTGTTTTTTTTTTCTTTAGAAAAAGGGTTTTTTTCTTTGAAAAAAAAAAGAAATAATAAAAACTTCATTGGTCAAGTAATGTTTTTTCAATTAATGATTAGCTTCCTTTGCAAATTGAGTAATCATTGCTTCTTTAAAAGGTCTTAAAAATGGCAAAGAAGATGTTATATTTTGCAATATTTAACTTAAAAACAAATTTATATAGTATCAAAATACTTCTAAAAACAAATTATTATACCTGTAAAAATGCAGACATAACTCCAATTAGCTTAGCTTCACCGCAGCCCGCTTCTATACCTTCTTTTAAATTAACTTTAGTGTCACCATCGTCCGGCAAAGATGGCGGCGGCGGCGGCTTTATTATCGGAGCTGGTAACGGTGGCTGCTTAAAAAAATATTTGTTCAAGAGAAATTTATAAAAAATACTAGCTGTCGTTCGCGACTCCGTCTGCGCGGAATAAAAAAAAATTGTAGGCTATGTGTTCTTCCAGACTTTGTTCCATATCTGTGTAAAATTTCAGCAAGATCCATTGAGCCGTTCTGGAGATACCTTCAAACAAACATCCGTCCATCCACCATCAATTTAAACATTCATATCTATTATCTATATATATAAAAGAAAGTCAAGTTAGTTACACTATTTATAACTCAAGAACGGCTGAATCGATTTGACTGAAAATTGGTGGGCAGGTAGCTTAGAACCAGGAAACGGACATAGGATAATTTTTACCCCGTTTTCTATTTTTTATTCCGCGCGGACGGAGTCGCGGGTAAAAGCTAGTTTATAATATTAGTAAGATAACAGTGTAAATATAAACATACATCGGCGATGTCCATAGCATTCTGCAGAGCTTGTCTCGCTATGAACTGAGCCTTGAACTTCTCCATTTCTTTTTGAGCGTCCATCTTTATAACATCAACTTCATTTTTATAAGCTTCTAGTTGGAATTGAAGACTTTCATTTTCTCTCTGGAAAATATACATTAAATGATAATTAGAACGACTCGATACCTCTATGTGTTATAAATCCAGTGGTTGAGAACTAGATTATAATAGAAATACAAGACAGTAATAAAAAATCATAGTAAAATAGAAGTAGGAAAGAAATTAGCCGGGTTATCAACAAATTTTACCTTTAACTCTTGAATTTCCTCACTATTATTGTCTGAGATCCTATTGTAGCACATGCCATTGTACTCCATTTCTTCAGTCTGGAACTTCTCATTGAATTCCTCTTTCAAGTTATTGAACTCCTAAAAATGTTAAAAAATTTATAATATTATAATTATATGAGAACTAGTTACATTTAACAATTTCTTCCAAAATATAATAATGCAGTTTTTAATATTTATTTAAATGGATCAGTTTCTATGCAAGGTGTACAAGGGACAGTATCAGGACATGTAGGTGCAAGATGGCGCCACTGTAAGGTCCTTCTCATAATTTCTAATTCATTATCAAGTTTGCTGTATTTCATTATATCTTTAATTGGTTTCCCGGATGAACCCGAACACAAGAAACCTGGAAGAAATTAATAAAATTAATCATAATATTGAGTTGTTACATATTGAAGATCATAAATTAAGAAAAAGTATTTACCACCAATCTCACATTCATATGGATTAGATACTCGGTTAAATGATTTATACTCCACAGACTTTGGGAACAGACCTGAAATAAAACATCTTATTAGTGTATGATAAGTAGAGATTATTAAATTAATTTTATGCATTGTTAACTTACAGTAGTGGAATGGTTTCTGAGGTAACATGATACCTGAAGGATCTTTGCATCCAGGCATTAAATCCACCGGAGCCACTGCACTTAATGCCGCAGAAAAACCATCAACTGAATCAGCAGATGCAATAACATCTGATTCATTTAAAGTTGCCTCATTTGAATGATTTGCGAAAACGCCACCTACAAATATATAAATATTAATTTACTACATCATTATCAATGGAAATCATCATCATAGAAAAGATCAGGTATACCTGCAATAATAACTCTTACGATCTTAGAGATTTCTTCTTGATATACTGTTGTACCACAAAATCCAGATATCCATTCAAGGAATAGATTCAATGAAAATAAATGTTCAGCTGATTTGGATGCCATATTGAGACCAGACATTAGTACTACATATCTGTAACAACATGAATCCTATAAGTCCATTGCCATAATTATATTGCAGTTAAGAGGCAGTTGCACACAACTTCGAGAGTGCAGAATTTTTTTAGCACATAAGTCCACATGTATAACCTACATTCCCTTTAACATTTAAAAAATTGGTTATTAAGCAGTTCAAATACAACAAGTGTTTGAAATGTTATATGTATAGATGTGAAAAAGATACAAAATAAATCAATATTTTGTCATCCCCCTCATTCCTACCAAAAATAGTGAGATAACAATATTATGTTTTGACAGTAAAAATTTAAATATGGTTAGTATAATTCTTCTTCTTTTAATTAATAGTGGACCCCATCGTTTGTAAAGTGCGTGTGATCAAAATATTAAATAGCAAGAGAGGTATAATTAAAGAATGTCAACTCCAAATCAAATCTATGCCAACTTGGGAAGTGTTGTAGACTAAAATAGAATTACATTTATGAAGTGAGGTGCATGAGAATATTACCTATCAGTATTAAGCTTTGGTAAAGGTTTTTGTATATTGCATTCCGGCCAACAAATATCTTTGATTGTAAAAATCCCATCTTCATCTTCAGACCCTGAAAGTTATGGGCATTACAAAGGTAGAGATATAATATTTCTCCACACATATCTAATATATAAAATTCTCGTGTCACAGTTTTCGTCACCATACTCCTCCGAAACGGCTTGACCGATTCTCATGAAATTTTGTAAGCATATTCAGTAGGTCTGAGAATCAGCCAACATCTATTTTTTTTAACTGCGCGCGGACGGAGTCGCGGGCGACAGCTAGTATCATATATTTTCCACACACTAACCAAGTATTGCAACAACTACACCAGTAACCACCTCATGTACATCAATACAATTACTAGATAATTTGATCCTTTGAAGTTCATCTTCTAAAACAAGACTATCTGAGTCATGAACAAAATGAGTTCTGAAAAAAAAAAATTCACATGTTATGTGCATGTCCTAATAAAAGTAATGAGAAGACTATTTAAATATGAAGAACCTTGTAGGCTGAGGAATAATCTCCAACTGATCTGAAAGTTCTTTCAGAATACTGGGTTTTAACTGTTGTAGTTTGAAAAGTGTACCAATAATAACACATTGGGTGCCTTTCTCACGTAATTCACACAATTTTAAAACTTTATATTTATTCGACCATTTCTTATTAATAATTGGCCCTAAAATATTTCTGAAAGTATTCAATCTTGCAGAATATATATGAGCATACTGTTTGGAAAAGTCGCGGGATACTTGATAAAACCGTCTTGAACAATCCGTGTATTTTAAGTTTTGTCTTTCTAATTCGGATGGTGAAAATTGATCTCGTTTGTTAGAATCTGGTTTAGACTTGAACAACATGATGATAGTAACTATATCATAAATACTAAATATAGATGTACAAAGTATTATTTCACCGAATTGAATTATTTCTATTTGATTTTATCGTTGACGATTGACGTACGAATAGCAGTTGCCGCTATATTTTGACATTGACTTCAAGTTATCATATCCGCTCCGTTATGCAATGAAATTTGCAAAACATATATATCTGTCAGGATCGTCAGGATAAAAGAACTTTTACTTCAAATTCTTGTAATAATTTATAAATGTCTTGTAATATTATTAAATAGCTACTAATTTCAGCACTAATATAATTAGATCCATTTTTTTTAACTAGGATGTATCATTAATGACAAATAATATCGACTAATATTCCATTGCATAAAAAAAATGAAATTGGCGGGAATCAAAGTTTTTTAACATTCTGTTTATTTCTGTGTGGTTTTCGATTTCTTACCATGGCGGGATTACAAAAAGTTTGTTTAAATAATTTAAACATAAACATTAAGAATGCTTTAGTGATTGGCATAATTATAGCTAAAAAATGTCCAAGAATCTTTAGTCCCAAAAAGAAAAGTAGCGAATCACGAGGTGTGATGTCTTTCACTATAAGGGATTCCCAAATTGATACAATAAATGTCGATGTGTGGGGTTCAGATTACTTTGTAACGACTTTTTATAATAGATTCATCGTTGGAGATGTCGGTAATAACCTTAACAATTTCAAAATATTCCTTTTTTATGTATTCAAAAGTGTTGAAACGAAAGTTTGTTGCAGTTGAAATTTATTCGCCAAAAATTTGCGTCAAAAGTGTGGCAAATGAAACCTTTAATCCACAGGTAAAAATCCTCTTACAACTGTATCCTTAAAAAGTTTAGATCACTCAATTTGTTATTTCAAACCGTATCAGAATATGTCTAATTTATAAAATGAAAGTACGTCTTAGATCTTAATATAAGAGAGAAAAAACGAAATATTTTTATTACATATCATTTTATTCCTCGAGGTATCATCTCCATTTTGCCTATCTATCAACGAAGGATCCTCCGATGTGAGTACTTTCAGTGGCGATACATATGGTGCGTATTTACCGCTGCTCCATATTCCGAGTAAATCATCAGCGGGCTACTGTGGTCTCGCTGAAGTAATGAAATTTACTGGTAAAATATTTTTGTTTCTTTTTTGTTGTTTTCTTTTACTACTAAAGGATGTGGGTCGGTATACCGAGAAAAACCACTTCTATCGTATCATAGTTATGTTATGACCAATGAACTTGTCAATCTAATCTATCTTTTATATAGATTGTATACTACATATATATATATATATATATATATATATATATATATATATATATATATATATATATATATATATATATATATATATATATTTTAATTTAATGTATCTTTAATTACAGAAGGAAATGGAAATATTTATGTAGACTTGTTAGTTGTTGTGAAATCTGTGCAACCTGTGAAGATGATAAAAACTAAACTCGGTATAATTGTTTGCATATTATTATTAAATCTTTTTTTAAATTCTTTTGCTACATAAAAAACAATTTCGTAATAAACATAATTTATTGTATTGCATAAGGTGTGGAAATGCCGGTACGTGCTGTAGAAATAGTGGACAACACAACGCCCGCTTCTCTCTATTTGGACATGTTTGATACCGATACTATTCAAAGGTGAATGTTGCGTCATAAAAAAGGAATTTTGTGTAATTGTTTTATAAGCAAAGCACGTTTCCTGAGTGAATTGAAATTAAAATGTAATAATAATAGTTGTCTGTAAGAAGCGGCGTAAAGTACATTTTTAGTACGTGTTATTTATATTTAAATGTTTCGTCTGTTGAATTATTTGACGAAGTCTTCACATTTAACTTTCTATCCCTGCTATAAAGCACATAAAGTTCTTGTTATAAGTACAACGGATGACCACTAAAACCGTCTTTTAATTTTTTTAAAATGTACTAGGGCGGAGGAATGGCGTCCATTAGGAAGCGTGTTGTTCATCGCGGACGCGCGCGTGTCGTGGCGCGGTCGTGGCGCGCGGGCGCAGGTGTGCGGGCGCAGCGTCGTCACGCATCAGCCGCACACCTCCGACGCTGAGGCGCTCAGACTCTACATACAAAACCAAGCTGGTATATGATACAGTCTTCGTACAAGCCGATAAACTACTGTTTTTGATGAATCCTGGATTTCATACAGAGAATTGCGGTCGTGCTGTCATGATATTGTTATATTTTTTCTATGTTTTGGTTAGCCTCTAAGCCATCTACTTTTGGTGTGTCACTGCATAAAAGAAGTGCATAACTCGTACAAAAGAGAGCTGCATATAAGTAATTTCAGCGGGTGGTGAGGCGGCCGCGTGGGCGGAGTGGAGCGGGCAGCGCGCGTGCGCCGCGTCCGTGGCGCAGGTGCGCGACCGCCTCGCTGACGGCGCGCCCTTCTGTGCCTCGCTTCATGCTCTGCTCACACATCTCGACTTAGACGATCTGATTAACTCTACGTAATTTAATTTATTCTCCGTATTGTCGTTACAAAAATATTTTCAAATAATTAACTGAACCGACAGCCGATGGTTATACAAAGAATTTAGACGTCAACGGTATTTTTATTAGACGAACATAGCAGGAGTATTACCCGTTATTCGAGCGTATGTAAATATAAGTCCGCTTCACTGTACCCAATTTCAAGTCAGTTTTGTATTATTTAAAATTTTTGTCAATCAATTTAGGGACAATAACTGTGAAGAGTTAAGAGTGCGCTTCGCCGATCACACCGGGGAACTGACCGCTCGTCTTCCAGCAAATATTTTACAGAACACGTTAGGTTACACGGTGAGTATTGGGAAATTAATTGCTACTTTAATAAGAATCTGGAAATTTATATAACAGCTTTAGTCTGTTGCTAAGATTATTATTTCAAGCAAAGTGTAAATAGCAGGTGAATAAACGGATACTTTGTAGTTTTATAACATAGTTTATAACTGTTATTGACAGTTAAATACATACAACCGCTATGGTCAATGCCAAAATGGCGAAAATCAAACAAGAACAAAATACCACGGCTTGTAGCTTGTCCATGTAATTATAGAGATCTGTGGATATAATAAAGATGTAAATTCCTTTAATAGGCGCAACAGTTAAAAGCGATGTCGTCAGAAGAACGGGCAGCTGTCCGCTGGCGCCTGCTGCTGGAGCAGTGCTGCGCCAAGTTGGCCGCCACGCCGCCGCGCCTCATCGTGCTCTCTCTGCGCAAAGCCAACCCTGCCGACCCTATACCACTTTACTAAGTTTAATGTTGCCATTCATTGATTCTTTAATAAACTCTAATGTAGGCTAATTAATGACGAAAACCATTTCGTTATTGTCTAAACATAGACATAAATAAAAAATTACTTACTAAAGTTATTTTATTGCTCCTTTCCAAAGATTCATACATTCATAAAAGTGAACATATTTAGCTTTTGCAAAAAACACATACATTTTTATTCTATTCGTACAAACCAATTTAATGATTAGAATAAAGAATGAGTAAGAAATATAAACGTAGTACAGTAGCAACGGTATTGATTAAATAACATCGAAAATTATGGAGAAACCAGAAAAAAATGAAATCACTTATGAATATACAAGGAAGAGAAAAGAGTTTGGAAAACAAACTTTATTCGAAGATTATGGCCCTGAAATGTGTGTCAGTATTCCATGCAATCCTAGTCAGTATAAAAATTATATACTACGCAATCCTGTACATGTCGCCGTACAAAATGCTCCAAATATGTCCGAAAACTGGGTTAATTCAACAAGGTAAAGTATTGTAATGTAATAATAATTGTTGTTATAAAGCACCAATTTAAAATGTTGATATTGTTTTATAAAAAGTTGGCGAAAGGAAAATTGTTAATTGTAACTTACAAATAATTCGATGTTGTCAATAGTCTCAAAATTAATTCGTTATAAATTATCTTTATAATATAACTAGCTATCGCCCGCGTGGAATTAAAAAAAACGTATTAAGTAGCCTATGTGTTCTTCCAGACTATGTTCTTATGACAAAAGACTGTGTTATTAAAAACTATGCCAAATTTCATAAAGATCCGTTGAGCCGTTTCGGGGATACATTCAAACACCCATCCATCCATCTAAACATTCGCATTTTTAATACTAGTAAGATACTTGGTATTGTTGGTAACTTTTAGAGCGGAGTATACAAGTTCAGGTATAAACCATGTCGAAGGTGGCTGGCCTAAGGATATAAACATGAATGACCCTGAAGCCACACAACGATATCGTCGTAAGATAGAAAAGGACGACGCATACATTCATGCTATTATGCACCTCGGACATGTTAGTAAACATTACAATTAGAACTCTGACGGTTTCTTCTGCATATATACAATTCTCGTCATATTTTAGAGTATGGAGCATAACATATTACAAAACAATGCGGTAGATATGTATCAGATATATTATTCGGAATTGCCATCAATACCGCCGGTGGAAAGGAGCAGCTGTCACACGGTGAATGTATACCGCGAGCCGGGAGCGCGGCGGCCGGTGCGCTCGCTGTCGTGGCAGGCGGACGGGGGCGCCAAGCTCGCGGTCGCGCACGCAGACATCGAAGTACTCAATACTAGATCACTGCAGTTCTCTTATATATGGGACATAGGTAATCCTTACTCTTTTAGAACGTTCTCAATCTCTTGATAAGCAACTGCAGTCTAGTAACCTCTCATTTATCTAAATCTAACTCTAAATGTTATTCTAAGTGATTCATCGGTCTTACTATATTTAATAGATAATGCGAACGCCCCTGAGCTAACGATAAAATCACCTCAGCCGTTACTGGACTTGCAGTACAATCCTCGTGATCAGCACACGCTTGTCGGTGGTATGCTGAATGGACAGGTAGGTTTAGATTAAAATTTTATTAACTATAATTAATGATTTATAAATTAAAACTTTGTTTTGTCAAATGTTTCAGGTTGGTTGGTGGGATGTCCGTAAAGGTGGCGACCCTGTAGCTCTCTGTCCACCGCATGTGGCTCACAGAGATCTCGTGAGGAATGTTTTGTTCATCAACTCGAAAACGGGGGCTGAATTCTTCTCTTCGTCTCCTGATGGAGTTGTCAAGTGGTAAATACAATAATATTTAAAAAAGTATTGCTGTTGCACAATCAAGACACATTTTTTTATAATTTTCAGGTGGGACACGCGTAATATGAATGAACCTACAGATTCCATGATAATCGACATTGTGAAACTGCCTAACGACACTCAAAGCATAGAAAAGGCTTTAGGTATATCGGCACTCGAGTATGAACCTACTATACCGACAAGGTAGAACAAGACAAAATATTTTTCAGGGCATGTTATTTTTAAAACAACTATTCAAATACATCTACTGTTTACAGATTTATGGTAGGTACTGAAACTGGATTGGTGATAGGAGCAAATCGTAAAGGAAAAACACCTTTAGAAAAATTGCCTTCAAAGGTAAGTAAGTAATCCAAAACTGTGCAAAATAGTTTAACACTATTTTATTCACACGTTTTATTTTCATTTAAATAGTACGAAGCCCATTACGGCCCAGTATACGCGCTACAGAGGAACCCGACGTTCTTGAAGAACTTCCTGACAGTTGGCGACTGGACAGCTCGCGTATGGAGCGAAGATTGCAGAGAATCCTCCATCCTTTGGACACATTCACACAAGACTAAGCTAACTGACGGTGCATGGAATCCTATAAGGTAATATACACAATTATATTAAACTGTGTAACTTTAAAAAATAATCAATGTCTTCTTTTTTTACGAAATTTGTAACTTGTTCATTTCAGATTTTCACTTTTACTAGTGACGCAATGGGATGGTTGCCTTTCCTGTTGGGACTTGTTAAGAAGACGAAGCGCGCCCATTGTGACCGCGCAACTCTGTGACGAACCTTTGTTACGATTACGTCCACACGAAGGAGTAAGTCGTAATTAACCATGTGTTTTGAAATAGATAGCACTTTTGCACGTGATTGCGATTTTTTTTTTCGGTTATAAAATACCAATTATTGTGGTGTTATCTTAGGGTTTGTTGGTGGCTTGTGGTAGCAGCAAAGGAACTATTTACTTGGCGGAGCTGTCACAAAATCTTGGAACCGCGGATAAAAACGACAAGCAACTTCTTACTCACGTAAATATTAAATTAATATATAGGTACCTACACATATAGTTAATCGAAATATGTCAATTCAGTTTAATTGCTTACTTTGTTCATATATAGTGGAAATACATTTTTTTTTAATTTGTGACATTTCAGATTTTAGAAAGAGAGAATAAACGTGAGCGAATTTTGGAAGCTCGTATGCGAGAGTTGAGATTAAAAATGCGACAAGACCGTGATGGCGGACAGGCGCAAGTTAACGAGACCGACCCCACCACTAACGACAGAGATCTTGAAGAAGCCTCCGCGGAGTACCAACAAAGAGTCAATGATCTATTAGCACAGCGAAAAAATAATTAAGATTAAAACTATAATAAAAAAATGATACACGTCCGACTCGAAGGACCAAGATTAGTTTCGTCAGCTATATCTTAAGTTAATCAAACATATAAAAAAATGCATACAAAAAGACAAGTTTTTGTGCAAAAATCTGTATTTTGACTTCTTCGTCATCAACTTTAAACTCGAAGTTGTTAATCATAGTGAAATAACACATAACAATGTTAGTATATAATCTCAATTTGATCGATGATTTTTTTATTTGAGACATCCAACTCTACTTTAATCTCTTTTACTGCAATAACGTAGTATGCCTAAAGTTCATTTTTATATACATACTAACTGCTATATATTTTTCGTTGACTTTTTTTTTCTTCACTTATTGCATTTGAAGGCGACGAAAGACCATCTATGTTCTATATTAGCGCCCACACCGCTGGTGGTGCGCTGGAAGACGTCTTCATGTTTCTGCAGCACATGATGTACTGAGGCTTGCGACACTTCGGGGAACAGCGCGCGGACGTACGACACTACGTAATCCAAACTGGCACCTTGTGGATGTACCTGAAAATTATATTTCATTTAAATAAAACCAACGGTCATTTCGCTATTTTAACGAAACCATGTAGCCACTTGCACGTTGACACCTTCTACTAATTAAAAAAAAAGTGTTTTTTTTTTCTTTAGAAAAAGGGTTTTTTTCTTTGAAAAAAAAAAGAAATAATAAAAACTTCATTGGTCAAGTAATGTTTTTTCAATTAATGATTAGCTTCCTTTGCAAATTGAGTAATCATTGCTTCTTTAAAAGGTCTTAAAAATGGCAAAGAAGATGTTATATTTTGCAATATTTAACTTAAAAACAAATTTATATAGTATCAAAATACTTCTAAAAACAAATTATTATACCTGTAAAAATGCAGACATAACTCCAATTAGCTTAGCTTCACCGCAGCCCGCTTCTATACCTTCTTTTAAATTAACTTTAGTGTCACCATCGTCCGGCAAAGATGGCGGCGGCGGCGGCTTTATTATCGGAGCTGGTAACGGTGGCTGCTTAAAAAAATATTTGTTCAAGAGAAATTTATAAAAAATACTAGCTGTCGTTCGCGACTCCGTCTGCGCGGAATAAAAAAAAATTGTAGGCTATGTGTTCTTCCAGACTTTGTTCCATATCTGTGTAAAATTTCAGCAAGATCCATTGAGCCGTTCTGGAGATACCTTCAAACAAACATCCGTCCATCCACCATCAATTTAAACATTCATATCTATTATCTATATATATAAAAGAAAGTCAAGTTAGTTACACTATTTATAACTCAAGAACGGCTGAATCGATTTGACTGAAAATTGGTGGGCAGGTAGCTTAGAACCAGGAAACGGACATAGGATAATTTTTACCCCGTTTTCTATTTTTTATTCCGCGCGGACGGAGTCGCGGGTAAAAGCTAGTTTATAATATTAGTAAGATAACAGTGTAAATATAAACATACATCGGCGATGTCCATAGCATTCTGCAGAGCTTGTCTCGCTATGAACTGAGCCTTGAACTTCTCCATTTCTTTTTGAGCGTCCATCTTTATAACATCAACTTCATTTTTATAAGCTTCTAGTTGGAATTGAAGACTTTCATTTTCTCTCTGGAAAATATACATTAAATGATAATTAGAACGACTCGATACCTCTATGTGTTATAAATCCAGTGGTTGAGAACTAGATTATAATAGAAATACAAGACAGTAATAAAAAATCATAGTAAAATAGAAGTAGGAAAGAAATTAGCCGGGTTATCAACAAATTTTACCTTTAACTCTTGAATTTCCTCACTATTATTGTCTGAGATCCTATTGTAGCACATGCCATTGTACTCCATTTCTTCAGTCTGGAACTTCTCATTGAATTCCTCTTTCAAGTTATTGAACTCCTAAAAATGTTAAAAAATTTATAATATTATAATTATATGAGAACTAGTTACATTTAACAATTTCTTCCAAAATATAATAATGCAGTTTTTAATATTTATTTAAATGGATCAGTTTCTATGCAAGGTGTACAAGGGACAGTATCAGGACATGTAGGTGCAAGATGGCGCCACTGTAAGGTCCTTCTCATAATTTCTAATTCATTATCAAGTTTGCTGTATTTCATTATATCTTTAATTGGTTCCCCAGATGAACCCAAACACAAGAAACCTGAAAGAAATTAATAAAATTAATCATAATATTGAGTTGTTAATCATAAATTAAGAAAAAGTATTTACCACCAATCTCACATTCATATGGATTAGATACTCGGTTAAATGATTTATACTCCACAGACTTTGGGAACAGACCTGAAATAAAACATCTTATTAGTGTATGATAAGTAGAGATTATCAAATTAATTTTATGCATTGTTAACTTACAGTAGTGGAATGGCTTCTGAGGTAACATGATACCTGAAGGATCTTTGCATCCAGGCATTAAATCCACCGGAGCCACTGCACTTAATGCTGCAGAAAAAGCATCAACTGAATCAGCAGATGCAATAACATCTGATTCATTTAAAGTTGCCTCATTTGAATGATTTGCGAAAACGCCACCTACAAATAATAATTAACGCCACCTACAAAAAAATAATTTACTACATCATTATCAATGGAAATCACCATCATAGAAAAGATCAGGTATACCTGCAATAATAACTCTTACAATCTTAGAAATTTCTTCTTGATATACTGTTGTACCACAAAATCCAGATATCCATTCAAGGAATAGATTCAATGAAAATAAATGTTCAGCTGATTTGGATGCCATATTGAGACCAGACATTAGTACTACATATCTGTAACAACATGAATCCTATAAGTCCATTGCCATAATTCAATGGTAGTTAAGAGGCAGTTGCACACAACTTCGAGAGTGCAGAATTTTTTTAGCACATAAGTCCACATGTATAACCTACATTCCCTTCAACATTTAAAAAAAAACTATTAAGCAATTCAAATACAACAAGTGTATGGAATTTAATATGTATAGATGTGAAAAAGATACAAAATAAATCAATATTTTGTCATCCCCCTCATTCCTACCAAAAATACTGAGATAACAATATTATGTTTTGACAGTAAAAATTTAAATATGGTTAGTATAATTAAAGAATGTCAACTCCAAATCAAATCTATGCCAACTTGGGAAGTATTGTAGACTAAAATAGAATTACATTTATGAAGTTAGGTGCATGAGAATATTACCTATCAGTATTAAGCTTTGGTAAAGGTTTTTGTATATTGCATTCCGGCCAACAAATATCTTTGATTGTAAAAATCCCATCTTCATCTTCAGACCCTGAAAGTTATGGGCATTACAAAGGTAGAGATATAATATTTCTCCACACATATCTAATATATAAAATTCTCATGTCACAGTTTTCATCACCATACTCCTCCGAAACGGCTTGACCGATTCTCATGAAATTTTGTGAGCATATTCAGTAGGTCTGAGAATCGGCCAACATCTATTTTACATTTATTTTTTTTAACTGCGCGCGGACGGAGTCGCGGGCGACAGCTAGTATCATATATTTTCCACACACTAACCAAGTATTGCAACAACTACACCAGTAACCACCTCATGTACATCAATACAATTACTAGATAATTTGATCCTTTGAAGTTCATCTTCTAAAACAAGACTATCTGAGTCATGAACAAAATGAGTTCTGAAAAAAAAAAATTCACATGTTATGTGCAAGTCCTAATAAAAGTAATGAGAAGACTATTTAAATATGAAGAACCTTGTAGGCTGAGGAATAATCTCCAACTGATCTGAAAGTTCTTTCAGAATACTGGGTTTTAACTGTTGTAGTTTGAAAAGTGTACCAATAATAACACATTGGGTGCCTTTCTCACGTAATTCACACAATTTTAAAACTTTATATTTATTCGACCATTTCTTATTAATAATTGGCCCTAAAATATTTCTGAAAGTATTCAATCTTGCAGAATATATATGAGCATACTGTTTGGAAAAGTCGCGGGATACTTGATAAAACCGTCTTGAACAATCCGTGTATTTTAAGTTTTGTCTTTCTAATTCGGATGGTGAAAATTGATCTCGTTTGTTAGAATCTGGTTTAGACTTGAACAACATGATGATAGTAACTATATCATAAATACTAAATATAGATGTACAAAGTATTATTTCACCGAATTGAATTATTTCTATTTGATATTATCGTTGACGATTGACGTACGAATAGCAGTTGCCGCTATATTTTGACATTGACTTCAAGTTATCATATCCGCTCCGTTATGCAACGAAATTTGCAAAACATATATATCTGTCAGGATCGTCAGGATAAAAGAACTTTTACTTCAAATTCTTGTAATAATTTATAAATGTCTTGTAATATTATTAAATAGCTACTAATTTCAGCACTAATATAATTAGATCCATTTTTTTTAACTAGGATGTATTTTTTTTTTAACTAGATGACAAATAATATCGACTAATATTCCATTGCATAAAAAAAATGAAATTGGCGGGAATCAAAGTTTTTTAACATTCTGTTTATTTCTGTGTGGTTTTCGATTTCTTACCATGGCGGGATTACAAAAAGTTTGTTTAAATAATTTAAACATAAACATTAAGAATGCTTTAGTGATTGGCATAATTATAGCTAAAAAATGTCCAAGAACCTTTAGTCCCAAAAAGAAAAGTAGCGAATCACGAGGTGTGATGTCTTTCACTATAAGGGATTCCCAAATTGATACAATAAATGTCGATGTGTGGGGTTCAGATTACTTTGTAACGACTTTTTATAATAGATTCATCGTTGGAGATGTCGGTAATAACCTTAACAATTTCAAAATATTCCTTTTTTATGTATACAAAAGCGTTGAAACGAAAGTTTGTTGCAGTTGAAATTTATTCGCCAAAAATTTGCGTCAAAAGTGTGGCAAATGAAACCTTTAATCCACAGGTAAAAATCCTCTTACAACTGTATCCTTAAAAAGTTTAGATCACTCAATTTGTTATTTCAAACCGTATCAGAATATGTCTAATTTATAAAATGAAAGTACGTCTTAGATCTTAATATAAGAGAGAAAAAACGAAATATTTTTATTACATATCATTTTATTCCTCGAGGTATCATCTCCATTTTGCCTATCTATCAACGAAGGATCCTCCGATGTGAGTACTTTCAGTGGCGATACATATGGTGCGTATTTACCGCTGCTCCATATTCCGAGTAAATCATCAGCGGGCTACTGTGGTCTCGCTGAAGTAATGAAATTTACTGGTAAAATATTTTTGTTTCTTTTTTGTTGTTTTCTTTTACTACTAAAGGATGTGGGTCGGTATACCGAGAAAAACCACTTCTATCGTATCATAGTTATGTTATGACCAATGAACTTGTCAATCTAATCTATCTTTTATATAGATTGTATACTACATATATATATATATATATATATATATATATATATATATATATACTAGCTGTCGGTCGCGACTCCGTCCGCGCGGAATTAAAAAAATAAAAAAAAAAAAAAAAAAAAAAACTGTAAATCTAAACCATTCTCGAATCTCCACGAACACACACAAAAAATTTCATCAAAATTGGTCCAGTCGTTTAGGAGGAGTTCAGTCACATACACACGCACACAAGAAATATATATATTAAGATATATATATATTTTAATTTAATGTATCTTTAATTACAGAAGGAAATGGAAATATTTATGTAGACTTGTTAGTTGTTGTGAAATCTGTGCAACCTGTGAAGATGATAAAAACTAAACTCGGTATAATTGTTTGCATATTATTATTAAATCTTTTTTTAAATTCTTTTGCTACATAAAAAACAATTTCGTAATAAACATAATTTATTGTATTGCATAAGGTGTGGAAATGCCGGTACGTGCTGTAGAAATAGTGGACAACACAACGCCCGCTTCTCTCTATTTGGACATGTTTGATACCGATACTATTCAAAGGTGAATGTTGCGTCATAAAAAAGGAATTTTGTGTAATTGTTTTATAAGCAAAGCACGTTTCCTGAGTGAATTGAAATTAAAATGTAATAATAATAGTTGTCTGTAAGAAGCGGCGTAAAGTACATTTTTAGTACGTGTTATTTATATTTAAATGTTTCGTCTGTTGAATTATTTGACGAAGTCTTCACATTTAACTTTCTATCCCTGCTATAAAGCACATAAAGTTCTTGTTATAAGTACAACGGATGACCACTAAAACCGTCTTTTAATTTTTTTAAAATGTACTAGGGCGGAGGAATGGCGTCCATTAGGAAGCGTGTTGTTCATCGCGGACGCGCGCGTGTCGTGGCGCGGTCGTGGCGCGCGGGCGCAGGTGTGCGGGCGCAGCGTCGTCACGCATCAGCCGCACACCTCCGACGCTGAGGCGCTCAGACTCTACATACAAAACCAAGCTGGTATATGATACAGTCTTCGTACAAGCCGATAAACTACTGTTTTTGATGAATCCTGGATTTCATACAGAGAATTGCGGTCGTGCTGTCATGATATTGTTATATTTTTTCTATGTTTTGGTTAGCCTCTAAGCCATCTACTTTTGGTGTGTCACTGCATAAAAGAAGTGCATAACTCGTACAAAAGAGAGCTGCATATAAGTAATTTCAGCGGGTGGTGAGGCGGCCGCGTGGGCGGAGTGGAGCGGGCAGCGCGCGTGCGCCGCGTCCGTGGCGCAGGTGCGCGACCGCCTCGCTGACGGCGCGCCCTTCTGTGCCTCGCTTCATGCTCTGCTCACACATCTCGACTTAGACGATCTGATTAACTCTACGTAATTTTATTTATTCTCCGTATTGTCGTTACAAAAATATTTTCAAATAATTAACTGAACCGACAGCCGATGGTTATACAAAGAATTTAGACGTCAACGGTATTTTTATTAGACGAACATAGCAGGAGTATTACCCGTTATTCGAGCGTATGTAAATATAAGTCCGCTTCACTGTACCCAATTTCAAGTCAGTTTTGTATTATTTAAAATTTTTGTCAATCAATTTAGGGACAATAACTGTGAAGAGTTAAGAGTGCGCTTCGCCGATCACACCGGGGAACTGACCGCTCGTCTTCCAGCAAATATTTTACAGAACACGTTAGGTTACACGGTGAGTATTGGGAAATTAATTGCTACTTTAATAAGAATCTGGAAATTTATATAACAGCTTTAGTCTGTTGCTAAGATTATTATTTCAAGCAAAGTGTAAATAGCAGGTGAATAAACGGATACTTTGTAGTTTTATAACATAGTTTATAACTGTTATTGACAGTTAAATACATACAACCGCTATGGTCAATGCCAAAATGGCGAAAATCAAACAAGAACAAAATACCACGGCTTGTAGCTTGTCCATGTAATTATAGAGATCTGTGGATATAATAAAGATGTAAATTCCTTTAATAGGCGCAACAGTTAAAAGCGATGTCGTCAGAAGAACGGGCAGCTGTCCGCTGGCGCCTGCTGCTGGAGCAGTGCTGCGCCAAGTTGGCCGCCACGCCGCCGCGCCTCATCGTGCTCTCTCTGCGCAAAGCCAACCCTGCCGACCCTATACCACTTTACTAAGTTTAATGTTGCCATTCATTGATTCTTTAATAAACTCTAATGTAGGCTAATTAATGACGAAAACCATTTCGTTATTGTCTAAACATAGACATAAATAAAAAATTACTTACTAAAGTTATTTTATTGCTCCTTTCCAAAGATTCATACATTCATAAAAGTGAACATATTTAGCTTTTGCAAAAAACACATACATTTTTATTCTATTCGTACAAACCAATTTAATGATTAGAATAAAGAATGAGTAAGAAATATAAACGTAGTACAGTAGCAACGGTATTGATTAAATAACATCGAAAATTATGGAGAAACCAGAAAAAAATGAAATCACTTATGAATATACAAGGAAGAGAAAAGAGTTTGGAAAACAAACTTTATTCGAAGATTATGGCCCTGAAATGTGTGTCAGTATTCCATGCAATCCTAGTCAGTATAAAAATTATATACTACGCAATCCTGTACATGTCGCCGTACAAAATGCTCCAAATATGTCCGAAAACTGGGTTAATTCAACAAGGTAATGTATTTGTATGTGTAATTGTAACATAATTGTTATAAAGCCCCAATTAAAATTTTCGATATTTTATAAAAAAAAATGACGAAAGGATTAATGATATAATTGTAACTTACAAGTAATTCAAATTTGTTAATAGTCTCACAATTAATTCGTTACAAATTAACTTTATAATATAACTAGCTATCGCCCGCGTGGAATTAAAAAAAAAAACGTAATAAGTAGCCTATGTGTTCTTCCAGACTATGTTCTTATGACAAAAGACTGTGTTATTAAAAACTATGCCAAATTTCATAAAGATCCGTTGAGCCGTTTCGGGGATACATTCAAACACCCATCCATCCATCTAAACATTCGCATTTTTAATATTAGTAAGATACTTGGTATTGTTGGTAACTTTTAGGGCGGAGTATACAAGTTCAGGTATAAACCATGTCGAAGGTGGCTGGCCTAAGGATATAAACATGAATGACCCTGAAGCCACACAACGGTATCGGCGTAAGATAGAAAAGGACGACGCATACATTCATGCTGTTATGCACCTCGGACATGTTAGTAAACATTACAATTAGAACTCTAACACGGTTTCTTCTGCATATATACAATTCTCGTCATATTTTAGAGTATGGAGCATAACATATTACAAAACAATGCGGTAGATATGTATCAGATATATTATTCGGAATTGCCATCAATACCGCCGGTGGAAAGGAGCAGCTGTCACACGGTGAATGTATACCGCGAGCCGGGAGCGCGGCGGCCGGTGCGCTCGCTGTCGTGGCAGGCGGACGGGGGCGCCAAGCTCGCGGTCGCGCACGCAGACATCGAAGTACTCAATACTAGATCACTGCAGTTCTCTTATATATGGGACATAGGTAATCCTTACTCTTTTAGAACGTTCTCAATCTCTTGATAAGCAACTGCAGTCTAGTAACCTCTCATTTATCTAAATCTAACTCTAAATGTTATCCTAAGTGATTCATCGGTCTTATTATATTTAATAGATAATGCGAACGCCCCTGAGCTAACGATAAAACCACCTCAGCCGTTATTAGACTTGCAGTACAATCCTCGTGATCAGCACACGCTTGTCGGTGGTATGCTGAATGGACAGGTAGGTTTAGATTAAAATTTTATTAACTATAATTAATGATTTATAAATTAAAACTTTGTTTTGTCAAATGTTTCAGGTTGGTTGGTGGGATGTCCGTAAAGGTGGCGACCCTGTAGCTCTCTGTCCACCGCATGTGGCTCACAGAGATCTCGTGAGGAATGTTTTGTTCATCAACTCGAAAACGGGGGCTGAATTCTTCTCTTCGTCTCCTGATGGAGTTGTCAAGTGGTAAATATATAAATAATTTTTAAAAAATATTGCTGTTGCACAACCAAGACACATTTTTCTTATAATTTCCAGGTGGGATACGCGTAATATGAATGAACCTACAGATTCCATGATAATCGACATTGTGAAACTGCCTAACGACACTCAAAGCATAGAAAAGGCTTTAGGTATATCGGCACTCGAGTATGAACCTACTATACCGACAAGGTAGAACAAGACAAAATATTTTTCAGGGCATGTTATTTTTAAAACAACTATTCAAATACATCTACTGTTTACAGATTTATGGTAGGTACTGAAACTGGATTGGTGATAGGAGCAAATCGTAAAGGAAAAACACCTTTAGAAAAATTGCCTTCAAAGGTAAGTAAGTAATCCAAAACTGTGCAAAATAGTTTAACACTATTTTATTCACACGTTTTATTTTCATTTAAATAGTACGAAGCCCATTACGGCCCAGTATACGCGCTACAGAGGAACCCGACGTTCTTGAAGAACTTCCTGACAGTTGGCGACTGGACAGCTCGCGTATGGAGCGAAGATTGCAGAGAATCCTCCATCCTTTGGACACATTCACACAAGACTAAGCTAACTGACGGTGCATGGAATCCTATAAGGTAATATATACAATTATATTAAACTGTGTAACTTTAAAAAATAACAATTTTTACGAAATTTGTAACTTGTTAATTTCAGATTTTCACTTTTACTAGTGACGCAATGGGATGGTTGCCTTTCCTGTTGGGACTTGTTAAGAAGACGAAGCGCGCCCATTGTGACCGCGCAACTCTGTGACGAACCTTTGTTACGATTACGTCCACACGAAGGAGTAAGTCGTAATTAACCATGTGTTTTGAAATAGATAGCACTTTTGCACGTGATTGCGATTTTTTTTTTCGGTTATAAAATACCAATTATTGTGGTGTTATCTTAGGGTTTGTTGGTGGCTTGTGGTAGCAGCAAAGGAACTATTTACTTGGCGGAGCTGTCACAAAATCTTGGAACCGCGGATAAAAACGACAAGCAACTTCTTACTCACGTAAATATTAAATTAATATATAGGTACCTACACATATAGTTAATCGAAATATGTCAATTCAGTTTAATTGCTTACTTTGTTCGTATATAGTGAAAATACATTTTTTCAATGTGTGAAATTTCAGATTTTAGAAAGAGAGAATAAACGTGAGCGAATTTTGGAAGCTCGTATGCGAGAGTTGAGATTAAAAATGCGACAAGACCGTGATGGCGGACAGGCGCAAGTTAACGAGACCGACCCCACCACTAACGACAGAGATCTTGAAGAAGCCTCCGCGGAGTACCAACAAAGAGTCAATGATCTATTAGCACAGCGAAAAAATAATTAAGATTAAAACTATAACAAAAAATAATACACGTCCGACTCGAAGGACCAAGATTAGTTTCGTCAGCTATATCTTAAGTTAATCAAACATATGAAAAAACGCATACAAAAAAGACAAGTTTTTGTGCAAAAATCTGTATTTTGACTTCTTCATCATTAACTTTAAACTCGAAGTTCTTAATCATAGTGAAATAACACATAACAATGTTAGTATATAATCTCAATTTGATCGATGATTTTTTTATTTGACACATCCAACTCTACTTTAATCTCTTTTACTGCAATAACGTAGTATGCCTAAAGTTCATTTTTATATACATACTAACTGCTATATATTTTTCGTTGACTTTTTTTTTCTTCACTTATTGCATTTGAAGGCGACGAAAGACCATCTATGTTCTATATTAGCGCCCACACCGCTGGTGGTGCGCTGGAAGACGTCTTCATGTTTCTGCAGCACATGATGTACTGAGGCTTGCGACACTTCGGGGAACAGCGCGCGGACGTACGACACTACGTAATCCAAACTGGCACCTTGTGGATGTACCTGAAAATTATATTTCATTTAAATAAAACCAACGGTCATTTCGCTATTTTAACGAAACCATGTAGCCACTTGCACGTTGACACCTTCTACTAATTAAAAAAAAGTGTTTTCGTTCTTTGGAAAAAGTGTTTTTTTTTCTTTGGAAAAAAAAAGAAATAATAAAAACTTCATTGGTCAAGTAATGTTTTTTCAATTAATGATTAGCTTCCTTTGCAAATTGAGTAATCATTGCTTCTTTAAAAGGTCTTAAGCAAATGACAAAGTTGTTACATTTTGCAATATTTTACAAAAAAAAAAAATTAATAGTCAGTTTGTATATTGTTATTTAATAATGAAATATACAAGCGACACAAGTTTATATACTATCAAATTACTTCTAAAAACAAATTATTATTATACCTGTAAAAATGCAGACATAACTCCAATTAGCTTAGCTTCACCGCAGCCCGCTTCTATACCTTCTTTTAAATTAACTTTAGTGTCACCATCGTCCGGCAAAGATGGCGGCGGCGGCGGCTTTATTATCGGAGCTGGTAACGGTGGCTGCTTAAAAAAATATTTGTTCAAGAATAATTTATAAAAAACACTAGCTGCCACCCGCGACTTCGTCTGCGCGGAATTAAAAAAATTGTAGGCTATGAGTTCTTCCAGACAATGTTCTACATCTGTGTCAAATTTCAGCAAGATCCATTGAGCCGTTCTGGAGATACCTTCAAACAAACATTCATCCGTCCATCCATCCATCCATCAATCTAAACATTCACATTTATAATATTAGTAAGATAACAGTGTAAACATACATCGGCGATGTCCATAGCATTCTGCAGAGCTTGTCTCGCTATGAACTGAGCCTTGAACTTCTCCATTTCTTTTTGAGCGTCCATCTTTATAACATCAACTTCATTTTTATAAGCTTCTAGTTGGAATTGAAGACTTTCATTTTCTCTCTGGAAAATATACATTAAATGATAATTAGAACGACTCGATACCTCTATGTGTTATAAATCCAGTGGTTGAGAACTAGATTATAATAGAAATACAAGACAGTAATAAAAAATCATAGTAAAATAGAAGTAGGAAAGAAATTAGCCGGGTTATCAACAAATTTTACCTTTAACTCTTGAATTTCCTCACTATTATTGTCTGAGATCCTATTGTAGCACATGCCATTGTACTCCATTTCTTCAGTCTGGAACTTCTCATTGAATTCCTCTTTCAAGTTATTGAACTCCTAAAAATGTTATAAAAATTTATAATATTATAATTATATGAGAACTAGTTACATTTAACAATTTCTTTCAAAATAATATAATAATGCAGTTTTTAATATTTATTTAGGAACAAGTTGAAAAGAATCCAAAGAAACAGAATACCCCGTGTATACTTTAGCGACTATAAACTATATTTTTTTTACAACTTGTTTAACTAACTTTTATTTATCCATTGTTACCTGCATTTGATGATTTCTGCAGACCCACCAATGTAACCGCTTCTATTATGGCATCCATAACTTAATCACTATGTTAAGCATACTTACCGGTTACCAAAAGTAGGGTGGATTATAAAATAGAATAAATAATATAATATACTAATATCTAATATTATTCTTTAATAAATAATTGATAAAAAAAATATAAATTAAAATTTAAAATGTGTCAAAATAATAAATTTTATTTACATATGTATATCCTTCTATTAAAATAAAATGTAATTTTTACTTTTTATGCATTATGGTAATTTCAAAGCAATGCATCTTCATTTATGCATTGCTTGGGTTTATGTCCATTTTCTCTATCTATAAATAATATTAAACATACTGTAAAACATAATTGACCTATTTAATTGATTTTTAATTCTTTGATGGATAAAAAATACTGAGTTTTGAGTGTAAATTTTAAATACCCTAACTGTACCTGTGTTGTCTAGATATATATGATTTAAACCTGAAATATTACTGTATAACAATATGTAATGAAGTATTTTCAATGTTATTGACATAATCATTAAAAAAATTAAAGATACTGGATTCATGCCCACAGTAAAAGCATGCTTACTAGCTTAAAAATATACTAACAACAAATAATAATATCGAAAACAGAAGATTTTCTTGTTTCATTAACAGAATAACGTATTTGGGAACAATGAAAAATTGTAATTTGGGAACAATATAAAACTGATACATCAGAAAGCGCAATTCGTTGTAGCAGTTGAGGTTATTTGGAGTTGTCTACACACCTGTGTCATTTTTTGCCATGTTTCAATGTTTTTTCTCTGAGGTTTTGTGAAATGGTCCCAGACACGCTGATGAGTTGCCGCTGAGAACACTTTCGCCACCTGTTCGACTGAGGTTCACAAAACATGTTAAGAGCATTGACCGTGGCCGCTCGACCAAACATACCAACGTAGTCTCGTGATGGACAGCACCCCAGCTAGTGTTTACATTACGTTGTTCGCCTTCGTCGTTCAACCTAGGCGCGTATATGACAGACTTTGTGCCCTCAGTTCTGACAGCCTCCCGGGACAGCGAGCAGTAGACACATGACAGTGTGTTACCACACAGAGGTTTTACAGAAAGGTTTGATATGTTTTGACAAATTACATTCTTCAACTTTGAAAATTAATTAAACAATAGATGTAAAAAATGTTGACAGCAATTAAATGTAAATTTATCAAAACATATAACTTACACTTTTTATTCCAGTCGCTGTGTCAGATTCATACATTTACGTAAACACGTAGACCGCTGGCCTCGATATCAAAGGAGAAACTCGATATGACCAGAAGAGAGAGACAAGAGCATCCATAAATTGTCTAACATATTGCGGGTATACCAGTATTTCTAGTAGTTTATAGGCGAGCAATGCCTCAGGTAAGTAGAAGTTTGATAAATATAATCTTATTGTAAATACTACACCTTTTTCATCCTTTCAAACAATGAGAATTGAAATAGTGTTAAGTTTTTATAGTGTACTTACGTTGATCAATAATGTTCTGTATGTTCCTCTTTGTTCTCTCCTTACATTCTTGTAATTCCTCTTCAGATTGTATCTTCTCACTGTACAATCTACGGATGTGTGAATTCGTAGCTTGTATCATTGTGTAGAATTGATTTGAATACTTCTTTGAACATTCTCCTCTTTCCAACCATGCTATGAGGGTCTGTAACAAAATATAAACAATATCAATTATCCTATACAGGAAAATACCTAATTTTTGTTCTATTTTTTTTACACTTAAGTGAAGATATTTTGAATTTTTTGAAGTTTGATTTTGTGACAGATATCAACATACCGGAAGTGAAGTAGAAAAGTATTCCTCGCTCTTGATTTTCTCTGACAGCTGGACAATGGCTGCATTTGTAAATGATTGAATCCTAATAGGTGATGGTGATCTCTTATAACTCATTGCTCGATTAGCTTCAGGATTTGACGTGAGTTGCTGCATTTGTGCTTGTTGTGCACGAACTGCTTGTCTTTGTCTCCTCTCATATTCGTTTTGATCATCTCTGCTCTATAAAACACAGTAAAAAAACAATGTCAGTAATTTCTGTCCTGGGTTTTCACTCAGAGAACTTGAATATAAATGTTATGGGAGGTATAATGCTAAAGAAGTAAACAACAGTGCTAGAACTGAACAAAAGCAGCAGCTATTAATTAACAGAGTAGTTCCATAAGAAACTAACAGCTTGCAATAGAATTTTATGACTTAAAGTTAGAAAAATACTTATGTTCCTTGACTCATATAATTGAACAATAATGTGAAATCCTTACCAAGGCATAGTCTACATGTAACCAACCATTAGTTGCATGAGAATGTTCATCATCTTGATCACTATCTTTATCATCTTTGTCCTTATCTCTGGATGTTAATTTAACTTTATATCCTGAAATTGCCATAGCCGCATCCACACAACTTTCCCTATCAAAGCGAATATGACAAAAGTTTTTCTTAGATAATCTCAAAATCTGTATTCTACCATAAGGTTCAAATATTTCTCTCAGCACACTTTCACGTATTTTGTCAGGTAATCCACCAACAAAAATTGTACGGCAGCCAAGAGGACGTTCTCTTCTTGGTGGTTGAGGGGTACCCGGTACAGGTGGAGTCAATTTACAATGTTTTAATACTATTTCCTTCTTCTCTTGCGCCACTTCTGTATTTATATTTGTGTACATAGGAAGTATAGAGGGATCCACCATGACACTTCCCATATTCATCATATTCATGTCTATTGGTGTTCCACTTGTTCCTAAACCTTGATTTCCAATAACTGACATGTCCATGGTCGGCTGAGGAATCATTTCCAATCCAGTACCGGTCATTATTTCCATTGGCGCTGGCTGCATCATTCCTCCAGCCATAATGGCATTCGGCATAATCATATTTCCATACATTCCACCACCCAAAAGCATGTTTCCTATAACAAATGTTATCTACTAAATACCTTTTATTTTACTTTTTATTAACTTTCAGTAATAAATTAATTCAAAAACAAAGATGACTCTTGCCACATTAGCATTTTAATCTTCTTACATGAAAAATAATTTAAATAATTGTATATAATAAATACATAAAATGTGGAATTAAGATTCCTCCTAGCCTTTAAATGACAATGACGAAACAAATTGTGTTAATGAGCTTATTTAGTATTTATATTATTCATGACAAAAAAATACATACCTTGCGAATACATATTTGTGATCATCATCTGATTCATTACACTAGACATATCAGATTTATTTAATTCCTGGTGCTTGTCTCTGCGGCGGGCCGTATTATCTCGTGACGGGGAACGAGATCTATCTCTTCTACTACCTTTGAAAATAATTAAGTGTTGACAAATGTAATAAGCCAATATCTATGGCAAGTTTAACAAGTCACCGATCACAATAAATTTTATTAACAGAAAGAACGCAAATATTGTTGTGATATAAAGTGGTAAGTTACGAAGATATATTCAAAACTTCATAACTAATACAGCACATCAAATTAGAAGTAAAAGTCGTAATCACCTGACATTATTATATTAAACAGTATATTTTAAAGTAAATCGCACTATTTGTTACGATAATTAAACATTCGTTTTATTAGAATAACACAGAGAATTACAAATGAAGGATTTTGGACGATTGATAAGAGATTGATTTGATTGATTGATTAAATTGAAGTTGAAGGTTAGCTAGGTGTTGCCAAGACGAAAATCAATTTTATCAAAGAACAGTCGAGATACCTAACTTTTCTTTGGCAAATGTCAAAATGATCACACATTTCTTAGTTTATTTATGTTGTTTTGATTTAAAATTAAAATTAAACCGCGAACCTGCAAAATACAAATATAAATAACTAAGAAATGAGTAGTTTTCATAATGTTTGTGCTATCTGAAATGAAAGATGTTATTAGAGTTACTCCTGAACATTTTCATCAAAGTTTAACGGAATCAATAACAACATTGTTAAATAGAAAACTTGCGAATAAGGTTAGTATATACTACTTTAAAATAACATTTTAACCTATTAGCAGCATAAAATGGTTCCTTTGAGATAAGTAATTCGGTAACCACATGTCATATTTGGAAAACCTCAAAGCCTTATCAAGAGTTGAAGACAGGTCTTGTTACTTATTATTTTGTTTTCTAAAATATTCCACGCATTTTAGGTAGTACTTAATGTAGGTCTGTGTATAGCGCTATTTGATATAACTCATATTGGACATTCATATATTTTTCCTGGAGATGGTTCATCACACACTGAAGTCAAGTTTCGTTACATTGTGTTTAGACCTATTGTGGAAGAAATCTTGATAGGAAAAATAAGAAGTTGTAGCAGAGATGGAGTGCATGGTATGTTTTGATTTCTTAACATCAAGTTATTTTTGTCAGTGAAATGTGTAAAAATTAAAACAGTAAATGTAAACATTTAAAAAATTAAATGATAGAATTTTTTGAAGTTGGTACTTCTCCTTATCATTATATAAATAAAATATTATGTGATTTCATATTACAGTGACAATTGGATTTTTTGAAGATATCTTAATACCAGTTAATGCTTTGCAGCACCCTTCAAGGTTTGATGAGACAGATCAAGCATGGGTATGGGAATATCCAAAAGGGGAGGGTGAAAAGCATGATTTATTCATGGATTCAGGTAATTTTTCATACATTATTACACAAATTAATAATTTACATATTAATTGTTCCCAGATTTATTTGTTTTTTTTTTTTAATTTTATTAATTTAATTAGTTTAACTAATTTAGCTTGACTTTTACAAAAGTTCCCTTTTTTCAGGAGAATCAATAAGATTTAGAGTTACAAGTGAAGTTTTTGAGGAGAGTTTACCAACAGGTCCTCTGGGGACAGAATGTCCTGTTCAAACTATAGCACCATATAGAATAATAGGTGGCATCAATGAGCCAGGCCTAGGTTTGCTCACATGGTGGGAAGCTCAGGAACAAGATGATGAGGCAGATGAGAATGATGATCAAGAAAATGATGAATAAATTGTTACATAAAAATTGTTTTGTAATTTTTTCATAACCTGGATAAGCAAAAGTCCAAGGGGCTGAAATAATTTTCTTGCTTTTAGAGGTTTCCCTGTAACCCGAGTTTCTCGCTCGTGGAGGATATCCATTAGGATCAAACAATGAGTTGCTTATTCTGGTTTGATTGTATTCTTTACCATATTAGGCCTTCTTAATGCATTTGTGTTGCAATTAGGCAACAATTGGTTTAGTGTAATAAGGGTCTGGTAAATTTCAAATATGTTTCATATTTTATCTGTTTGCAAAATGATTACATGTTATGTGAGTTTTATTTTTAAGAGAAATTTACAAAAAGTAGATAATTAACCATGCACATCGGAATTGTACAATATTCAATAAAAATAACACTATAATTTGCAATATTATATTTTAATTGATATATGAATACAACAATGTTTAATATTAATCAATATATAGACAATCCAAAGCAGCATCTTATACTAATATATATTAAATAAAATTATATTCAACTGCCACAAATATCACAAAAAATAAAATAAAAAATATAACTACTAATATCTTAACAAAAAATTGGCAAATACATTGATATAATATAAAATACTACTGCAGCGTCAGTCTGGGACATCCGAGACGGACTTTTACCATCCAGATTGATGAAATACTCAACAAGGGTGGAATTGAGACCCCCAAAACCGACGTGTATGTATGCATGTAGAAGAAGCGAGAGAAGTGTGTCAGGACCGCGCCAAATGGAAGTTTGAGGTGTTTCCTTACCTCTCTGGGTTACGGGCGTGAGTTATGTTGTCTACTGCGTAGAGGGACATTTTTCTAAAATTCATCTAACTTTTTAATTCCATTTGTCCACATTCTCAAACTGAAAATTAGAATTTGATTTTTTGTTTTGAACAAATTGAGTTGTTGAATTAATCATTTTGAAAATATTATTTATAGCGAACATTATTTATTCGAAATTTTTCTTTGCACATTTTCGTGTAAAATATTACATTTGTAATTATTTTATAAAAAAATTAAATAAATTTGGTGTCGTAACTGTGGATTTTGATAGCACGGAATCTTGTATTGACACTTATTCATGTCCCTTTTTGCTCAAAGAGAATATGAGGGATAACAATATGTGTCAAAACAAGTGTCACCATAGTTATATAACAACCTTTATTTAAAGTTCCTTAAACTAAACACAAATATACTAACTATAAACAATAAAAAACACTGCATATAGTAGACCCTGGATTAGCAAGAAGCGAAGCGACCGCGATATTAACCTTGCGTATATAGATTGTCCTCGAAGCCGAGTTTCTTATGGTGGTCGTCAATCGGGACCAGATAATGACTCGCTTATAGAGATATCTAGTTTTTCCAGGTTCGATTTTATTACTAGTAAAATTAAACTAA
Source organism: Papilio machaon (assembly GCF_912999745.1). NCBI lineage: Eukaryota > Metazoa > Arthropoda > Insecta > Lepidoptera > Papilionidae > Papilio > Papilio machaon. The sequence goes on from NC_059997.1 coordinate 4,141,592, forward strand.
CTTTAAAAGCAAAAAACCCGACTGACAAGCTCTAACAGATGAACTAGCGCCATCTATTGGCTGCATTTTAAAGCAAATATTTTTATTAAATTGTAATTAGAATATACTCGCCTGGGGGAATCGCCGAAATGACGCTAAGGGGAGGGTTTTAATGGACTGGGCAGCCGGCTTAGACCTTAGATTGATAAATCAGGGCTCTGTTAGCACATGCGTTCGCTGGCAAGGTGAATCGGTCGTAGACCTTACATGGGCATCCCCTTCCGCAATGCGATTGTTATCGAATTGGCGTGTTGCTGAAGAATTAGTGTCCTTATCGGATCACCGATACATCTTTTTTGATATCATGTTGAGTCAGTCTACTTCCATTTCAGGCAATGAAGCGAGTAGAATTACAAAACGGTGGTGTCTTAAGAAGTTGGATCCAGATATGGTTGTGGCATCGGCTATAATAGCAATATGGCCACAAGACGCTGTGACTCCACTGGATCCAGAAAATGAAGCAATCTGGATGCGAGACAACATGACACGAATCTGCGATGCATCAATGCCTCGAGCGGGTCTTTCTAAGAGGAGAACAGCATACTGGTGGTCTGATGAAATCTCGCAACTTCGCGTTGCCTGCCTGAGAAGTCGCCGCCAGTACACTAGAGCTCGCCGGAGAAGACGAGCCACAGTTGAAGAAATAGCCACTCTCTACCGGTTATATCGTGAATCTACGAAAGCGCTGCAAACTGCAGTCCTAAAAGCCAGAACCAGGTCTTGGACAGAGCTCATAGAAGGACTCAATGTGGATCCATGGGGGCGTCCATATAGGTTGGTCATGGGCAAGCTGCGACCTTGGATGCCTCCACTGACACAAACTATGAACCCAGTGTTGCTCGAAAATGTGATAAACGCTCTTTTCCCTGCTGGTCGGTCTCTACCATATGTTCAGCCCCAAAATACGTCATGGTGTTGGGAAGATCAAATGGAGATAACTGAGCAAGAGCTAACTAGAGCTGCAAATCGTCTGAAAGTGCGAAACACGGCACCAGGACCGGACGGAGTACCAGGTCGAGTCTGGTCATTGAGTCTAACTGTCTTAGGAGACAGGTTGAGGCATCTTTTTAACCTGTGTCTCCGCCACTCTATTTTTCCTCTCCCGTGGAAAGAAGCTCGGCTGATCCTTTTAAAAAAAGAAGGCAGAATCGCGGAGTCCCCTTCTGCCTACCGCCCTATATGCCTTTTGGACGAAGTGGGCAAAATGTTTGAAAGGATATTAGCAGGACGTATAAATTATCACCTGTCGCGCGTCGGCCCCAACCTTGCTGAAAATCAGTATGGATTTCGACAGGAGCACTCAACCATCGACGCAATTATGTGTGTCCGCTCCTGGTCGCAGGAGGCTTTGTCCCAAGGTAGAGTGGTGCTAGCTCTGAGTCTAGACATCACCAATGCTTTTAATTCCTTACCTTGGGATGCAATAAAGCTGGGACTCATACGTCACAACGTGCCGCGGTACCTACAAGCTATTATCGGCGACTACTTGCGCGACAGGTACATTCTTTATACGGATCATGATGGAAGGTGTATCCGGCGAAAGATCCAGTGTGGAGTTCCACAGGGGTCTGTTTTAGGGCCCTTGCTTTGGAATCTGGCATACGATACAGTATTAAGGACAGATCTCCCAGCTGGTGTCAAAATCGTCTGTTATGCGGACGACACCTTGCTGCTAGCATGTGGGGACACGTTCGAAAGGACAAAGGAGATCGCTGAACGGGCGGCTGAATTGGTTGTAGCTAAGATCCAAGAACTGGGACTCAGAATAGCGCCAAACAAGACAGAGGCACTTTGGTTTCATAAGTTGCCAAGAACTAGAGAGCCGCCTGACACGTGGATCCGAGTAGAAGGATCCCTAGTTAAAGTCGATCGGTACTTAAAATACCTCGGTCTAACTTTAGACAGCCGCTGGGGGTTCGAGGAGCATTTTTCTCGGTTGGTTCCTCGAATCGAAAGAGTAGCAGGTGCCCTGCATAAACTGCTACCAAATCTCGGAGGACCAAGAGAGGAAGTTCGCCGCCTTTATGCAGGAATTGTGCGATCGGTAGCCTTATACGGGGCTCCTGTGTGGGCGAAAAGGCTGGCCATCCGCCGCTGTAGAGCCAAGTTGTATAGCATCCAGCGACGGGTGTCCATACGGGTCGTACGAGGATACCGCACAATATCTTTTGAGGCGGCGACAATCTTGGCTCGATTTCCGCCACTGGACATATTAGCGGATATGGATGCGAGGATATATAACCGAGTTCGCATCCTTCGCGAAGAGGGTAGGCCCATAGCAGGCAGTGTGCTTGAGATGGTGAGGCGGCAAGAACGACAGAACGCTATGACAACATGGCGCAATAGGCTATCGAGTGAACGAGTTGTGCATAAGCGCGTCGTTGAAGCACTTCTGCCAGTATTGGATGCCTGGATGAAGCGAAAAGAAGGAAGTCTTACTTTTCGGCTTACTCAAATAATCACCGGGCACGGCTGCTTCGGTGATTATCTGTATAGAATCGGACGGGAGGTATCGGACAGCTGCTTCCACTGTGATGGGAGTGCCGATACGGCTTCTCACACCCTGGCGGTATGTCCGGCATGGCAACCCGAGCGACTTACTCTGGTCCAACATATTGGGTCGGATCTATCTTTGCCAGCCGTCGTATCGGCGATGCTAAGCGGAACCTCAGCTTGGAGGGCAGTAGCCTCCTTTTGTGAAGCTGTTATGGTTAAAAAGGAGGCTGCTGAGCGAGATAGGGAGCGCGCGATTAACGCTCGGAGAGGTCGGCGGCGAGGCACCAGAACCTCGACATGAACGACCTTGACTAGGTGCTGAACAGTCGTCATTGTGGTTGTAAACTAAAATGGGTTACGGGTTGCAGGTGTATAGGGTGGGGACCCTGAACACTATTAACGCAGCCTTGAGAAGGACCATAAAGGTAGCGAAAATTCGCGCGAATTTGTAAGGAGTTGGGCTAGTCGTGTAGCAAAGCGAGGAGGGGCTGCGGTTGCGTTCCGTATGGAGATCCCGTGTCCCCCCGCTATCGCTGTTGGCGGCCACCGTGGGGTTTTAGTCGGTGCAGACCCGACATAACTTGTCTGTTTTCCCCAGGCAGATAAGTATGCGTTAGGCATTTCCCCACGAAAAAAAAAAAAAAAAAAAAAAAAAAAAAAAAAAATTAGAATATACTCAAAAACATAAAATACGAGTGAGGTTTCAATTCGTTTTTCTCTAATTTGGAAATGTATTTCTTACGTTAACTATATGTGTTTCGTGACGATATAATATACTATGACATTCAGGAGAAGAAGATAAATCTGTCGTTCTGTCGTTTATGCTCTAGGCCATTACAATGGTATTTACATAAATACAAACCAAAGTAAATAAAAACAAATTTAAACAAGAGCGAAAAACATTACCTTCTTGTCAGTCGGCTAATAAACCATGTTCGAGCATAATTACACTTGAATTAAATAAAAATATACCTTACTTAGCTGTCTCAAAAAATTGTCAACAAAGCATTTATTATATTATACACTCAATACAAATGTCAACGCTTACCATATAAATAATGAATATATTTTGTTCCATATATGACTAGAATTCAGCACAAAGTATGCCATGTCTCATTAAAAAAAATAATATACAATATTTTATATTCTGGGTAGTAGAATTCAATGCTAGGGGAGTAAATATAAGAAAAAGAAACAATCTTTTACATAATTCTCAGAGTACTAGTAGACGGTAAATATACAGATCTCTATGTAAATACACTATACTTCAGATCGAAGGATATAGAGTTAGAAAAAGTAAAAACTATTAGAGCATTGTCATGGATAATAAAAAGAAAGAGAGCATATAATCTTAGAATATTTTTTTGTGTATAATGTACAGTACCATAACATAGAGATCATTTATAATAATAATAATAATAAAAATAATAAATAATAATAAATAATAATAATAATAAAATAATATTATAAAAATTAAATAAATAACAACAAGATACTAAAATGGACTTACTCTAAAAGTATATATTATTTTTATTTACCTCATACATTTCTTAAAGATAAACATTAAAAGCAAATAACTTCCACATACATTTGTCAATTTTTTTGATTAATTTTTTACTCTGGCAATCTACTATATATTTTTTAAGAATATAAAATTTTCTAAATTTTTGTGCCTAATAATGTGCCCAATTTTCAATCCGAATAAACATTGCTTTAGTCGTGGTAAATACGAAACTAGTTACATCTGTCGTAACATGTATTACAACAATATTACTATCCCTAATATGTTCCTAGAAAAAAACTAGAGATAACAATAATGTTCATTACAGGAATAGTTACAAGATTAGTTAAATCTATACAATAGGGGGCTATTAGTGAAATGATAGGTGTTGTTTACGTGTGAGATGAGTCTGCCGTCAAGTAAATGTCGTCCATAAGTGACAGCCTCGAAGTCATCACCCACGAGGCCGGAGTTCACCAGCCAGCGAACTAAACATGAGCCGCGGAACACACCGCGGTATGTACGCATCCTCCATCTAAAATAGTTTATAATAACACACCAAATTAATTTTTAAATAATACCATTGGTACCATTGGGTATTATTTGAAATTATAGATTTAAAATTTAAAATTATTTTTGGGGCTTGAGTATACCTGATATCCTGAGTGATGTCGTCCTGGCACCGGGTGAAGTGATGAGTGATGAACTGCTCGCATACATGTTTGGTTTCGAAGCTCAGCTCTTCTATTGGTGGTAACTTCACCGTGTCGGCGCCATTCCTTAAAACATATCAATATTATAAAATCTTACTAATAATACTGGGTACATATACATACCCATGTATCTGGTGCCTCGAAACGACGCAGATTTATGAATTAGATGTTTTATTAAGTTTGTTAATTTTAATTTGTATTTATTTAATAATTTTGTTAATTTTCACTTTCAATTTAATTTAATTTTTAATCTTAACTTTACTAACATAGTTATAAGTATTATTTTACTAACAATGTATGGACTTATATTGGTCTGAATTAAATGATTTTTATTTTTATTTTTTTTATAATGTCAATGCGAAAGATTAAATGGATGGATAGATGGATGGATGGATAGATAGATGAATGGATGGATAGATGTAATTTGTTATGGATGTAGTACGTAGTCTGGTTGAACATATAGGCTAGTAGTATCTTAGAAGTAAAATAGAGTCAGAGATTAAATACAGTAATAGATATAACTTTTATAATTTTTCGCGATTGTCTCGCAATAAATTAATTGTGATGTAGTATGAAGCGTTATCTAGTGTATTTGTTGGTTGCTAACCATTTGTTCTTGAAGAACCTGAGTGTGGGCAGCAGTATCTCCTGCGGGTTGAGACCGAAGAGCGCGAACATGATGAGCGCCTGCCCGCTGTTGGCCGCGATGTCGAAGAACGCGATCTCAATGTACACGCCGCTCTCGTCCTTGCGCAACACTCGCCATCCCGTGTACGTCACCCCCTGTTGTAACGTAACCAAAACAATATATATATAACGTATATATGTTCTCTGTTTTAAACACTGAATTGCTAATTTAGAGGTTTATGTGGTTGTGTAGTTTAGAGAACGAGGTAAACGGTTCATATGGTGCCAGCGTAAGAGTATGCTGTCATCAGTCAACATTTTTTCCAATTTTTGTATTTAATTTTTCATTTTTTAAGTAATTTATGAACTTATCTGTCAAATTTTAAATGGAATTTGACTAAAGTAGTTGCTATGACTACACCGAGGACTTTTTGTATAAAATAAAGTGTTTTTTATATCTATGGTATATTTAGTGATACTTCCACTCTTGATCATGCTCACATCTATAGTAAGTTATTTTAAACTATCAAATTCATTAATTTAAAAAGAAATTGTTAGATCGTGAATAAAACTGTATACATACGATGAACATGGTGAGATTGTACGCGATGATGAGCACGGTGTGCCGCAGCAGCTGTCCGCCGCGGCCGCGCGTCTGCTCGGGCGGCAGCAGGCCCAGCAGGCCCGCCGCGCGCTCCAGCTCGCTCAGGTACTGGCACGGGCCCTCCGCGCCGCACCCGCCAGCCCCCGCCCTCGCCCTCACCGCACCCTCACTACATGTGCACGCACAATCCCTACACATCACAGATAATGTACACAATTAACCTACAACCCTTTAGCATCTTCCTACACAAGGTAACGTGTGGTTGTGTCGCAAGAATTGCGTTGCGCGCGCACCGAACACACAACATTGAAACGTAGACGCGCGTCGTCTATTACAGGCATAGCGAATACCATGTCAACTGTATTTGCTCTGCCATCTAGAAAATCCCAGTGACATTTCTCATCACGTTCCATGATAGATAGAAATGTTAACAACACAAGCTATGTACGAAGTTTTAAGACATTGCTTAACGACTAAATTCGCCAAGGTTCGAAGTTTACGTTGTCTCATGTACGGACGACCTTAAAATGACATTCATTCGAATACGACTTTTTTGTGGGAAAACAATGTATGTACAATAAATGGAGATAAAAACTTAACACAGAAATCTATTAAACTTCTAGGGAAGTAGAAAAACATAAAAATGTTTTTTTTTTACAATATGTATTAGTTCCATAATTTTCTTTACATAAAGATTACAACTTATCTTTTGAAAAATCGATTTTTCTGATACAAATGTTGAATTTCTCTTACTTGTTATTATCGGCGATGTCTTCCAAGTCCCGCGAGGATGAATTCATAAAGCCGCTTTCACAGTTTGGGTCATTGGTGCAGCAGCCGTTTGGATTTCTATTAGGTGAGGGCGTTGCTGTTATTGCGCCGTAACAACCTATATCGGGGTTTCAAAATTACTCCAACAAAATTATATTACAGAATTTACTGGCAATCTGGAAAAAGTGTTAGTAATAATTACCATGTTCTTCCATTCCTTGTGCCGCAGAAGAATAACAACATAAATAAAATATGAAATAGGAATTTACAACACATAGTTTAAAATCGACGGAAAAACTATATTTACCAATGTTAGAAACGGACTGCGTGTTGGAGGTGGGCTCCGCGTTGTCGACGAGGCTGGTGGTCTCATCTGGTGGACTGGACGCCAGGTCATCCGACAGCGCCGCAAAGTGCGAGCTGCGGCGCCGGAATCGGATGTACAGGATCAAACAACCCGTCGTCACTGCAACACAACATCTTATTGCTAAATAGCTATTGTTCGCGTCGAATTAAAATAAAAACGTGAAATAGTATCCTATGTTCTAAGCCAAGTCTCCCTGTTCTAAGCTATCTCCCCACCAAGCTCAGTAGTATTGGCGTGGAAGTGAGATAAACAGACAGAGATACATAGTTACTTCGGCATTTATAATATTAGTAAGGATTGGAGTGTCTGTATGTAATATAACAATCATATTAGCGTAACGAGAACGTAACGAAAACCAATTTATAAAATTTTTGTCCGTCTGTCCACAAGGCCACGTTTGTTCCGGTTAATCTCCGGAATAACTGGACCGATTTTCACGGGACTTTAACACGAAGTTACATATATTTAATATCTGCGCTTACGAAGTCACAGGCGAAATCTAGTATGTAATAAACATAGTGCCACAAATTTGACGTGTAAGTGTACTCACTTACCCGTTAAGCTAAAGACCAGAAGACACAGGCGTATGACATCCGTAGAGTTGCTATCCACGATCCCACCGGTGGGCTTGGTGGCCAGCAGAATGATGACCATCACCGCGGGCGCGCCCCACGCCACGAACGCCAGCACAGGCCATAGCGTCAACACGAAACACGGCCCGCGACTCTGACATCACCAACGGTGTTTACAGACAACTTGATCCAACTTATTATGAGGCTTACATACATATTAAATATCTAACTTAATTGGCTCGATATCTTCGCTGTTTGTTTCAAAATAAAAGAAAACATAACCGCGATTTTTGAAAAATTGAAATTGAAATTTTACATTACAAATGGACTGATGATGTTATGAACTTAACAACAAATAGTTTATAACGTGTCCTGTGTACAGTCAAAACTAGCTAAGTCAAAAAGACGGCGTAAGTCCAAGGGAAAATCTGCAGTCCGCAACTTTATCCCATATAAAGATTTTAGTTGTTAAAAACGTTGGGATCAAACAATGACTCTCACTTATAGAGGTTTATAAAAACTTTGTAACCATTAAACAAAACCTTTTTAGATGTTTCGGCAATGTAAACCGACATTAAAAGGCACAAACAATAATGAACAAACAGCCTAGATACCTTTCAAAGTTATTTACAGTTATTTACAATGTTAATATTGTTTAACATCAAGAGAATATGAAAATTCTCAGTTATAAATACCTCCAATGTTAGTAGTCCAACAGACAACATGCAAGTCCAGAGTAAACAGGAGTAAGTGGTGAATATCTGCAAACCTTGTTGCGCCACGTACTGCCAGGACGGCGGGTAGTTGTTCAGCGGACCTCCCCATATCATACTGATTGCCAACAGTATCTAAAAACATTCATCAAAATAAAATAAATAAATAACATACAGTTTATTAACCAAAAACAAAAGAAATTACACCGTCACTGAAGGCCGCGATGGTTTTCAGCCTCCCCGTAGTTACTCTAATGAGGTGCAGATAATTTAGTACAGGGGCAGCTGAGAGTTCAGCCATTCATTCATTCGTGTGTGTGCGCGTGTGTATGTGTGTGCGATTCCTAAAGTGTGGCTTATCATAAAACCCGACAAGGGATAGCGGGAACAATATTGAAAGGAGTTTACAAAAAAACTTTGGGAACATACAAAATTCTCAAACAGGTTTTACTTTTTTACTTAATATGAAGACTTTATTGTTCCCCTATTTCATACAAATTCATTATTAAAAATTAAGATTTATAAATAAATTAAAAAAAAAATTAAAATTATATCAAAACTTACTTGAGTAATATTCAAGCAGAATGTAATCCTGTGAGGCATTCGTTTGTATTTTCTCGTCACAGTGAAAACTATGAAGATCCATAGAGCAGCAAATAATGATACTATTGATAAATCAAAGCTAAATTTCTTAAGTTGATCAGCATAGTCCTTATTTAAGGTAATCACTTGAGCAGACAGGAATGTTATAGGAGCCGATAAGAATGTGCAAATAACCATTGATGATGCCACCTGAAAGTTACAAAACGTTAATGCATTGCTGGCATCTATAGGATCACTTGTAAACCGAATTGTTGGCGTTGCGACGCTTGCCGTGGCGACGGGTCGCCAAGCTATACTAAGGTATACATATTGTAAGATATTTGATGCAAAAGTATTTTAAAAGAATTAAACTAACAGCGAAACAGTGAATTTAACTCTACTTCATAATAATCCTCGCTGTAGTGTAAACTTTAACCGAACGTAAGTAAACAAAAATGTCAGACGTTCCGCAATGACGGATGGAAAGAGACTGCCTCGAGCAGCAGCGCACGCTTCCTTATTGTGGTGTATCACCTCTTTCATGATTAAGTTACTGGCCGGTAAGCCAGTGAGATAATAATCAATAATGTGTCAACATTATGTCATTAATAAATATAATGTAAATATAGACAACAATGCTTTTAATTTCTTTATGTATATATAATATTGGCGACGAGTTTTAAACCCACGATTACATGGAAAAAGTAAAAAAACAGCGGAGTACCCAAAGAGGGTTACTCACTAGAATAGAAAAATATGTAACATCGAGGGCGTCGATGTCTGACGAGGACATCGATGCTCGCTCTGAGAGCCTTAATACAGCGATAAAGTCTCTTCGAGAGCTTCAGCGAACGATCGAAGACCACACCGTCGACCAGCATGACGAGACCGCTTACGAGCAAGAACAGGAGTACAGGTACGATTTCGAAGAGCTGTACACAACAATTATCACTAAACTATTAACGAAAAAGAAACTAAACCAACGACAGCAAGAACAACAACAGCGAGCGCAACATCATAATGAACAACAGTTGCATGACCAGCAGCAGATACGTGAGAGCATACCTAAAATACAATTTCAACCACTAGGAGCATCAGAAACTTTCAACAACTTTAAGAGAAGACTGGAAGCTTATTTTCGATTGAATAATATTACCAAAGATCAAACAAAAACAAACATTATACTATCTACATTATCACCAGAGCTCCATGAAAAGCTCTGTGACTTAGTATGCCCAGAAGAACCAATTAATATGTCATTTGATATCATCACCGAAACACTTAATGAATATGTAGATCCAAAACCTAGCAAATGGGCCCTACAACATAAATTCATATCAAGAATACAAAAATCTGATGAAACTATAGCTCAATTCACAGCGGAACTAAAAAAATTAACAACAAACTGCGAATTTAATTGCCAACATTGTGAGAAGAACACATCAGAAAGTTTCCTTTGCCTACAATTCATACGAGGCTTAAAAGATAATGACGCACGAACAAAAATTTTACAAGATCAAAATAAATGCACATTTAAAGAACTAGTTCAAATAGCAACTTCAATCGAAATGGGAAAAACAGAAAACGACACTATTGCTACAAATGTATTGCCCAGCACGAGTAACGGCAGTATTGACAAAGTTTCTACAAACACATATCGACCTAAAACTTCAAACTCAAGACAAATCACACGCCGAGATTTATTAGGTAAATGTTTTCGCTGCGGATCTTCTCATGAAAGCAGGATATGTAACGCCAGCAATGTCACCTGCCGGAAATGCAATAAAATCGGCCATCTTACCCGCGTTTGCCTACAACGCAACCCTAATCTGCACTACAAGGCACCGAGACCTAATTCGCACCAACTAGAAGAGCCGAACAATAGCGATAACGATGACTGGAACGATATCAATATGATATCTGGCGAAAGAACTGAGAAATTCATGATATCAGTACAGATCGAGAACGCAAAGCTGAAAATGGAATTTGATACTGGAGCAACATTAACGTCAATGTCAATGCGAGACTATAGAAAACTGAATATTGGAAAAAGACTGTTCCACACAGATATGAAACTTCGTACTTACACAGGAGAAGTAATAAAACCAGTTGGAGTCACTTACGTTAAATGCAAATACCAAGAGAAGGAATTTCACGGTAAACTATATTTAATCAATGGCGATGTAGATCCTATTTTTGGACGCAGTTGGATGAAGGAACTGGGAAACTTAAACTTAGCAGATATAAAAACTATACAACATACAAACATCTTAGAACTAGACCAACTCTTACAACTTTATAAAACCTCAGTCTTTAAGTCCGACCTGGGTAAAATACCTAATTACAAGGGACACTTTAACCTTAAAGAAAACACACAACCAATTTTTATCAAACCTCGAAGAATACCATACGCTTTAAAAACGAAAGTGGATGAAGAAATAGAGCGACTTTGCAAGTTAGGGGTCATTACGAAAGTTGACCACTCTGAGTGGGGAACCCCAGTGGTACCAGTTGTCAAGCCGAACGGGTCAATCCGACTTTGCGCAGACTACAAAGTTACACTAAATAAAGTTATATTGGATGAACAATACCCAATACCGATGATAGAGGATATCTTTGCAGAAATGAACGGCGGCAAGCTATTTTGTACACTCGACATAACTCAAGCATACCTTAATATGGTCATGGACGACGAAAGCGCAATGCTACAAACACTCAGTACACACAAAGGTACATACAAAGTAAACAGACTTATGTTCGGTGTGAAAGTCGCGCCGAGCTTGTGGCAAGGATTTATGGACAGACTCTTGCAGGGGCTGGAAGGAGTCAAATGCTTTTTCGATGATATAATTATTCAAGGTGATTCAAAGGAAAAATTGTTACAAAGACTTAAGCTTGTGCTTGATAAACTGAAAGTAAGCAACCTCAGAGTAAACAAGGATAAGTGTCAATTTTTTAAAACAAGTATAAATTACCTAGGGCACACTATTGATAAAGATGGCCTGCACAAAAACAAGGACAAGATAAATGCTATAATAAAAACAGAACGCCCAGTAAACACTGCAGGATTGAGAACGTTTCTCGGTATGGCAAATTTCTATAATAAATTCATACCCAATCTCGCATCCATCACAAATCCCTTGAACAACTTATTAAAGAAAGAATCAAGCTTTCAATGGACTACACAGTGCGAGGAAGCCTTCATCAAAATCAAAAAAGAAATATTAAGCGAAAGAGTATTAACACACTTTGATCCAACAAAACCACTAGTATTGGCCACTGATGCTTCACCACTAGGACTTGGTGCAGTCCTATCACACAGACTTACTGACGGATCAGAGAGGCCTGTTGCGTTTGCCTCGAGAACATTATCAGACAGCGAGAAAAGATATAGTCAAATTGACAAAGAAGCTACGGCGATTCACTGGGGATTAAAAAAATTTTTCTACTATATCTACGGCCGAAAATTTACCCTCATAACAGACCACAAACCACTTACAAGCATATTTCATCCAAATAAAACCTTACCAGCAATGAGCACTATGAGGTTATTTCATTACGCCCACTTCTTGTCCGGATTTGACTACAATATTGAATATAGAACTTCAGCGAATAACTCCAATGCCGACTACCTATCAAGATTTCCAATAGAGTCTACAAGGATTAATAAAATAGACCAGAACTACAATTTCCAATTAGAGCAAATTAATACTATAGACATCAACCCAAATACGATAGCAACTGAGACTAAAAATGATTCAGAACACAGACTTCTACTACAGGCACTTAATTCAGGTATCTCGCTAAGAACACTCGGTTTCAAGGACAATGAGTTCACATTACATGACGGCTGTATACTAAGAGGAGCGCGCGTTCTTATCCCTAGAACACTTCAAGAACGCGTGCTAAATGAACTACATCTCGGCCATCCAGGAATAGTTAAGATGAAACTATTGGCGCGCAGTTTTGTGTATTGGAAGGGGATTGATAACGACATCGAAAAGAAGGTGAAATCGTGCAGAACTTGCAGACTACAACAGAATGAACCTGAAAAAGCACCACTTCACCATTGGGAACGACCTGATGGACCTTGGCAAAGATTGCACATTGATTTTGCGGGACCTTTCCAGGGTCACCAACTTTTTATAATAGTAGATGCATTTTCAAAATGGATTGAGATAATACCTACCAAAACCACAACAACTACTTGGTGCGTCCAAAAACTGAAAGAATTATTTTGCACCTTTGGAATACCACGAATTTTAGTCTCTGACAACGGACGACAATTTATCTCAGAAGAGTTTGAAGCATTCCTCAAAGACAGTATGATCGTTCATAAGACGTCTGCTCCATACCATCCAGCAACGAACGGTCAAGCCGAACGATACGTTCAAACCGTGAAAAGGATACTACGAAGCTTAGAGGGGGAAGGAGGTACAATATATCAAAAGCTCCTCACGACTAAAACACGACTTCGTCGAACGCCGGACGCTAACGGCCAGACCCCCTACGAGCTTATGTTTGGTAGGGAGGTACGCACGTCGCTACATGCCATGTTCATGAGAGGGGAACGCCGACGACCATCAGTTAAACACCAGCCACATCTTAACAAAGAGTTCAATTCAGGCGACCGCATCCAGGCCCGTGATTATACCGTCGGCTCCACGCAGCGCTGGCGTTTCGGGACCATCCAAGAACGTTTAGGGAGACTACATTATAAGATAATAACTGATGACGGTTCTGTTTGGCGTAGGCACATTGACCAGCTCCTAGCTGCTCCCTTGGTCCAAAGCTAGGGGGGAGAAACTGTGGTGTATCACCTCTTTCATGATTAAGTTACTGGCCGGTAAGCCAGTGAGATAATAATCAATAATGTGTCAACATTATGTCATTAATAAATATAATGTAAATATAGACAACAATGCTTTTAATTTCTTTATGTATATATAATACTTATAAAACCTTTTTTTTGTGTGGCTACCCTCAACAGTCCTAACACGGCTTCTCCTGACATGAGACCGTCCTCGGGCTCTTTCTTCCAGCATCTTCAACACTGGAATTCGTCTGTAACAATGGCATAGAGTCTTTCGATACCAGCTCGTTGGCAGGCGCTATGCGGGCGCGCTGCTCGTCGTCAGGCGCTGCACTGGCGCGCTGCTCGGCAACAGGTGCTGCATTGGCGTGCTGCTCGCGGCGGGTGCTGCACTGGCGTGCTGCTCGGCGACAAGTGCTGCACTGGCGCGCTGCTCGCGACAGGCGCGGCTGTGGCGCGCTGTTCGGCGACAGGCGCGGCTGTGGCGCGCTGCTTGTAGACAGGCTCCGCTAAGGCACGCTGCTTGTAGGCAGGCGCGGCTGCGGCGCGCTGCTTGTAGGCAGGCGCGGCTGCGGCGCGCTGCTTGTAGGCAGGCGCGGCTGCGGCGCGCTGCTTGTAGGCAGGCGCGGCTGCGGCGCGCTGCTTGTAGGCAGGCGCGGCTGCGGCGCGCTGCTTGTAGGCAGGCGCGGCTGCGGCGCGCTGCTTGTAGGCAGGCGCGGCTGCGGCGCGCTGCTTGTAGGCAGGCGCGGCTGCGGCGCGCTGCTTGTAGGCAGGCGCGGCTGCGGCGCGCTGCTTGTAGGCAGGCGCGGCTGCGGCGCGCTGCTTGTAGGCAGGCGCGGCTGCGGCGCGCTGCTTGTAGGCAGGCGCGGCTGCGGCGCGCTGCTTGTAGGCAGGCGCGGCTGCGGCGCGCTGCTTGTAGGCAGGCGCGGCTGCGGCGCGCTGCTTGTAGGCAGGCGCGGCTGCGGCGCGCTGCTTGTAGGCAGGCGCGGCTGCGGCGCGCTGCTTGTAGGCAGGCGCGGCTGCGGCGCGCTGCTTGTAGGCAGGCGCGGCTGCGGCGCGCTGCTTGTAGGCAGGCGCGGCTGCGGCGCGCTGCTTGTAGGCAGGCGCGGCTGCGGCGCGCTGCTTGTAGGCAGGCGCGGCTGCGGCGCGCTGCTTGTAGGCAGGCGCGGCTGCGGCGCGCTGCTTGTAGGCAGGCGCGGCTGCGGCGCGCTGCTTGTAGGCAGGCGCGGCTGCGGCGCGCTGCTTGTAGGCAGGCGCGGCTGCGGCGCGCTGTTTGTAGGCAGGCGCGGCTGCGGCGCGCTGCTTGTAGGCAGGCGCGGCTGCGGCGCGCTGCTTGTAGGCAGGCGCGGCTGTGGCGCGCTGCTAGTAGGCAGGCGCGGCTGTGGCGCGCTGCTAGTAGACAGGCGCGGCTGGGGCGCGCTGCTTGTAGACAGGCGCGGCTGGGGCGCGCTGCTTGTAGACAGGCGCGGCTGGGGCGCGCTGCTTGTAGGCAGGCGCGGCTGTGGCGCGCTGCTTGTAGGCAGGCGCGGCTGTGGCGCGCTGCTTGTAGACAGGCGCGGCTGTGGCGCGCTGCTTGTAGACAGGCTCCGCTAAGGCACGCTGCTAGTAGACAGGCGCGGCTGTGGCGCGCTGCTTGTAGACAGGCTCCGCTAAGGCACGCTGCTAGTAGACAGGCGCGGCTGTGGCGCGCTGCTAGTAGACAGGCGCGGCTGTGGCGCGCTGCTAGTAGACAGGCGCGGCTGTGGCGCGCTGCTAGTAGACAGGCGCGGCTGTGGCGCGCTGCTAGTAGACAGGCGCGGCTGTGGCGCGCTGCTAGTAGACAGGCGCGGCTGTGGCGCGCTGCTAGTAGACAGGCGCGGCTGTGGCGCGCTGCTAGTAGACAGGCGCGGCTGTGGCGCGCTGCTAGTAGACAGGCGCGGCTGTGGCGCGCTGCTAGTAGACAGGCGCGGCTGTGGCGCGCTGCTAGTAGACAGGCGCGGCTGTGGCGCGCTGCTTGTAGGCAGGCGCGGCTGTGGCGCGCTGCTTGTAGGCAGGCGCGGCTGTGGCGCGCTGCTAGTAGACAGGCGCGGCTGTGGCGCGCTGCTTGTAGACAGGCTCCGCTAAGGCACGCTGCTTGTAGGCAGGCGCGGCTGTGGCGCGCTGCTTGTAGGCAGGCGCGGCTGTGGCGCGCTGCTTGTAGACAGGCTCCGCTAAGGCACGCTGCTTGTAGGCAGGCGCGGCTGTGGCGCGCTGCTTGTAGGCAGGCGCGGCTGTGGCGCGCTGCTTGTAGGCAGGCGCGGCTGTGGCGCGCTGCTAGTAGACAGGCGCGGCTGTGGCGCGCTGCTTGTGGCAGGCGCGGCTGTGGCGCTCTGCTTGTGGCAGGCGCGGCTGTGGCGCTCTGCTTGTGGCAGGCGCGGCTGTGGCGCGCTGCTTGTAGGCAGGCGCGGCTGTGGCGCGCTGCTTGTAGGCAGGCGCGGCTGTGGCGCGCTGCTTGTAGGCAGGCGCGGCTGTGGCGCGCTGCTTGTAGGCAGGCGCGGCTGTGGCGCGCTGCTTGTAGACAGGCTCCGCTAAGGCACGCTGCTTGTAGGCAGGCGCGGCTGTGGCGCGCTGCTTATAGGCAGGCGCGGCTGTGGCGCGCTGCTTGTGGCAGGCGCGGCTGTGGCGCGCTGCTTGTGGCAGGCGCGGCGCGCTGCTTAAAGGCAGGCGCTCTGCATGTAGACACGCGCAGCTACGGCGCGGTGCACAACACAGCTACATAGTAGGACACAAGACCGGACCAAATCTGCATCTATATCAATAATGGTGTCCTCGGTTATTTGATCATAACTCTTTATGGTTTCAAAACATTCGTCACATGACCACGCGAGCCATGACATCAGTGGCAGCCCGCAGTATGCCAGATACTGAACGTCCCGCAGTCCGTTCAATGCCTTAATTCACAAGATCATGTAGGGCAAGCGTCCCGCAGTCCGTCCTCTACATGATATTAATGGCAGCCCGCAGTATGCCAGATGCTGAACGTCCCGCAGTCCGTTCACAATCTCACTTCTGCAGTTGGGTATACCGCAGTCTACGCAACGCAGAGCATCTCGACAATACATGGACAAAACAAACTGAACTAATAAAGGGCATCAATGACTATTACGACATAATGACATACGTCTGACTCAGGTAATGGCTTAACACGCTCAGCGCAACCGACTAGCCTTACAAGTTCACTTTAAAATGAAAAAATCATGTTGGCATGTAACGTGTTAAATCTTGCCACGACTCGGCTTTACCTGACCCTCACTGATAAACTGATCGAGGTATTCAATTTCAGTCTTTAGTAAAGAACACACCTTTAACAATTAATTGAAAAGTCTAATGTTGACTTATTTGGCATCAAAACTTGAAATATAAAAATATTGGTTCGATCTTACCGCAGTACAAATTGAATAGATCGTGTCCACAATCCTTTCTGCTGTGAAATACACAGACAGCGCGTGAGCCTCACTATTCACATATACGGCTTGGACCACGCTACCCTTGTTTCGCGAACACTGGTACGACTTTGATATCGACTCAACTTGCTACGACTACAACAATTATCACGGTAACGATCTGACATTTTTCTCTTTGCATTTATTTTCACGAAAATGCAAACACAAACACAGAGTGAGCAAAGTGGATAGAATCACGTGGATCCTATCCCACTTCTGATGTAAGATATTTGATGCAAAAGTATTTTAAAAGGATTAAACTAACAGCGAAACAGTGAATTTAACTCTACTTCATAATAATCCTCGCTGTAGTGTAAACTTTAACCGAACGTAAGTAAACAAAAATGTCAGACGTTCCGCAATGACGGATGGAAAGAGACTGCCTCGAGCAGCAGCGCACGCTTCCTTATAAAACCTTTTTTTTGTGTGGCTACCCTCAACAGTCCTAACAATATATATATGTAGGAAGAGGATCGGCCATAGTTAAAAAGAATGAAGCTACTTTAAACTGTATAATAGTTTTTAGCAAAATCACAGGACTAATGACAGTTAATTAACCATTAAACTAAACTATGTTCCAAAGTAACAATTCAATAAATTAGTCTAGGGACCAAATTATAGCACCGGAATAATAATTAATTCGTTTCCACAAATTAACTATCCAAAGCGTCTAGGTTAAGCAAGCGAAGTACAACTAGTGCACCGAGCCACGCCATTTATTTATTTTTTATGAGGGGAAATGCAGTTACGCACCCCTGCGCCGGGAAGTGCAATGGCGCAGGGAGTGTGGGACTCGCCTAAAGACGTTCGGCCATACCCACTAAAACCCCTCGGGCCCTCCACGTCGCCTTGCGGCTGGGACACGGGAACACTCGCGCAATCTTCCGCGACCCAGCCGGCGACCGTCCGCTACCGCAGACTCACATCCTCACGGGGGCAGGGAGTACCCCCCACAACGCGCGTCATAAGGCGCACCCATAACGCCGGGAGCGCCTAGCACCTAAAAAGGTATGCGGCGGACGATGGGGCAATGGGCCGTCCATCGCCCGGAGCTCTCCGCTAAGGAGGTAGACGGCGGATGTGCGCCTGCCGCCTGCGTCCATCGCGACGTCGGCGAAGAGGGTCCGCGGCTGCGTCCTCCTCTCGCCGTCGTTCTGCCGCCTCCTTCAGCGCCATCACCTCCTCGCAAAAGGAGGCGACAGCGTTCCAGGAACTCTCACTACCCACCATCGCGTTGACGACAGCGGGCAGCGAGAGGTCCCTCCCTATTTCTGCCGCGAGTGCGGCGCGCTGGTCCGACCAGTGCCCACAGAACTCCAACGTGTGCTGGGCCGTGTCCTCAGCATGGCCACACTCGTGGCACCTCGCATTGGGCTCTCGCCGCGCAATCCGGCACAGATACGCCCCGAAATAACCGTGCCCCGAGAGTACCTGCACCAGACGGAACGTGAGAGCCCCGTGCTTCCGACCCATCCAGAGCTCGAGGACGGGCCGGATCGCCTCAATCGTGCGTTGGCCTGCAGACGCCGTGAGCAACCGCTCCCGCCAGACAGCAATGAGCTGCGCCTCCGCCGCCCGCCGACACGCACCCTCCTCGACCGCGGGAGGAGGCTCTCCCCGGGATCGGGCTTCCGCCCTCCGCCAGTAGGCGCCGGAGAGCACCTCTGCGACGAGGTCCCATGGCGGCGTCCCCGCCAGCACACAGGCCGCGTCGCACGACACTGTGCGATATCCACGGGTCACTCTAACCGCCATGACCCTTTGCGGCTTGCGCAGCAGGGCCCGAGTCCGGGCGGTCAGAATGTCTGCCCAGATGGGCGCACCATACAGCGCCATGGATCGCACGACGCCTGTGTTCAGGCGACGACACCGCGAGCCTGGGCCGCCAAGGTTCGGCAGAAGCCGGCTAAGGCCCCCGGCCGCCCCCAGGAGCTTCGGTACCAGTCGCCGGAAGTGCTCTTCAAATTTCCATCGGCTGTCAAGGACGAGTCCAAGGTACTTCATCGTACCTCCGACGCCGATGAAAGTCCCGCCCACCATAATCGCGGACTGGGTCGGAGGTGCTCGTCGAGGCCCGTAAAAATACATGGCCTCAGACTTGTGCAATGCAACCTCCAAACCCAGACGGCGGATTCTGGCCACCATAATGGACAAGCCAGCCGTAGCCCTGCATCGGGCCTCCCTGTGAGTGCTGCCCTGCGCCGTCACCAAGGTGTCGTCTGCGTAACACACGACTTCAACGCCACCCGGGAGGGGCAGGCGCAGCACCCAGTCGTACCCGATGTTCCATAAGAGCGACCCGAGAACCGACCCCTGCGGAACACCACAAGACGTTGCTCGCTGCGACCAGCCGACGCTGGTTGGGTACGCGACCGAGCGTTCGGAGAGGTAGGCCGCGACGATCCTCCGAAGGTACGGCGGGAAACCGTGGTATCCCAGCGCCTCCCTGATGGTTTCCCAGGGCAAGGTGTTGAAGGCGTTGGAGATGTCCAAAGACACCACCAACAGCACTTCGCCCCGGGACTCCGCATCTTCCGCAAGGTCCCTAACCCGCGCTATGGCGTCCAGGGTGGACCTGCCAGTGCGGAAGCCGAACTGGTTGGCGCTGAGATTCGGCCCCACACTCTCCAGGTGCTGGACGAGACGAGCGGCAATCACCCGCTCAAAGAGCTTGCTGATCTCGTCCAGCAAAACTATCGGTCGGTACGCCGACGGCTCGAGGGCCGGACGGCCGTCCTTTTTGAGAAGGACCAGTTTCCCCCTCTTCCACTCACTCGGGAACTGGCCCCGCTCCAAACAGGCCTGGAATAATGCCCGTATCCACGGTCCGAGCGGCTCCAGCGCTAGGACCCAGGCGCGGCCGGGCACACCGTCGAGGCCGGGAGCAGTGTTTTTGGCGCGCATGCGCAACACCGCCGCCCTCAGCTCATCCTCCGTTACCGGCGGTGCTCCTGGATCTCCTCCCTCCCCAGTGGATTCAGCCATATCAGGCGCCTTGAAACCGGCAGCTGCCGGCGGGAACAGGCCGGCGACCACCGCGTCGACGTCATGTGGCTGAAGACTCTGGGTGATGGGAGGGCCCCTAGACCGGAGCTTTCGCCGCACGGCCTTGTAGGGCCTCCCGAATGGATCTCTATCCAGAGCCCTCAGCATCTCATCGTCCGCCTGGTCCTTCGCCGCGCCGATAGCCACCCGAAGGGCCTTGACCGCACTCCTGTAGAGGGAGTAGAGCCGCCTCCGCCGACGGCAGCGGGTATACCGGCGTCTCGCCGCCACGCAAGTACTGCGCAGCAGCGTGAGCCGAGCCACGCCAGAGCCAAGACTGCCTTTCAAATAATGTTGCACGTCTTTTATAGCGGCAGAGCTAGTAGTGGGGAGAGTGGGGGCATCGAATGACGCAATCGGTGCACGTGTTGTTTACAGTTTCGCTCAGGTGGCGCGCGGGCGCCGACATATATTTTATGTCTTTAGTTTAATAATATTTAATATTATTATTATTATTGTTATTTTTCGTTACAATCTAAGAAATTATAAAAACAATGAGGACTCTGTTATATTTGCTAGTGGACATTAGTTACAGTTAAAACATCAGACAAATACATAGTATTGTTAGGACTGTTGAGGGTAGCCACACAAAAAAAGGTTTTATAAGGAAGCGTGCGCTGCTGCTCGAGGCAGTCTCTTTCCATCCGTCATTGCGGAACGTCTGACATTTTTGTTTACTTACGTTCGGTTAAAGTTTATACTACAGCGAGGATTATTATGAAGTAGAGTTAAATTCACTGTTTCGCTGTTAGTTTAATTCTTTTAAAATACTTTTGCATCAAATATCTTACATCAGAAGTGGGATAGGATCCACGTGATTCTATCCACTTTGCTCACTCTGTGTTTGTGTTTGCATTTTCGTGAAAATAAATGCAAAGAGAAAAATGTCAGATCGTTACCGTGATAATTGTTGTAGTCGTAGCAAGTTGAGTCGATATCAAAGTGGTACCAGTGTTCGCGAAGCAAGGGTAACGTGGACCAAGCCGTTTATTCTGCATGGGAATATGTGAGTAGTGAGGCTCACGCGCTGTCTGTGTATTTCACAGCAGACAGGATTGTCGACGCGATCTATTCAATTTGTACTGCGTGTCTACGCCATATTTAAAAAGTGGCAACATTGCCACAGAGCAGCGACAGTGCACTGTCATCGCTGCTCTCGCGCCGACGGCCGACCGGCCGGCGGTCGTCGGCGCCATCTTTTACTCCACTTCAATTTCAACATCCAACCTTACAACAAGCACGCGATCAAGTAAGATCTTTCAATGATTCTTCACGAACCTGCACCGACATAGTTTCGAGCCGGATTCGAATAATTTCTATTGGAACTCAACAATCAAAAGGGGCCAAGAAGAAAAATTTCGAAGCGGTGCGGTCGAAAAAAGAAGATTGATCGACATGGACGCGTGCTGAATATCAAATCTTCAATTCATCAAGCCAATATATACCTAGAGAGGTTTGCGGAGATGAGTGAGTTCGTTCCAATTATTTTCCAACTATTTACGTAAATCTCACTATTGCAATTTTCAATCTATTTGTTCAATCATACCAACTATCTAAAGGTGTGTTATTCAATTTCTTTGTTATTAATCATTTCAAAAATCATTATTCCAAATTCAAAAAACTATAATTTATTTCGTTTCAACAAATTAAAAATTGTCGCGTCATCCCACTTACCTTCACTAACTTTTAAAAAAAAATTCAACTATTGTACATTTCTAAAGGGTCTAGAACGGTGTATTGCCTCTATTTGTACTAATGCAGCATAATTTTAACCATTTGCTAACTTAAATTTCGAACATTACAGAAATCCATCTGGGGTCATTGTTCCCGCTTAAGCCGGTTGGTAGCCGAGTGAACCCTCATGAGCCTTCGGTTGTTCTGCCATCTGTTTGCTTGAATATAACCTAACGTTCTGCCTGCTTTTTTCAAGTTTTTTTACAAAATTTAAGTATTTTTTTATTTTTTTTACTTACCCTCAATTTAATTTTTTTATTTGCATATGTAACTTTGTTTAATTTTCTTTACAACAGCAGGGATTTATAATTTATTTCATTTTCATTAACATTTAATTAACTTTGCATCATTAATTTACTTTCAATTAACAATCAAAATGGACATCCAAACTTTGAAAAAATCTAGAGCAAGCTTCAAATCGAAATTAACAGTGTTTAAAAAATTTCTAGATACATTATTACCTAGCAAAACTATAAATAGTGTACAGGCCCATGAATTAACCATAAGAAATGGGAAAATGCAAGAAATGTACAATGATTTTGACTCGATACAGAATGATATAGAAGGATTAACCGACATTCCAGATGACGAGTATGCAGAACGAGCTGCCTTCGAGAACAGCTACTTCAGCGCCATGGCTGTTGCGCAGGATTTGCTCAGCAGGCATGCCGCTGTTAATGCTGCTACTGCTGCGGGCAATGACAGTGCATCGGTGTCGGGCTCAGGTGTTATTGGATATTCAGGTGGGCCGAGCATCAAATTACCAACAATACATTTACCTACCTTTTCTGGTCGCTATCAAGATTGGTTAGAATATCATGACACCTACAAATCATTAATACACGACAATCACACAATTCCAAAAATACATAAATTTCACTATTTAAGAAATTCATTAAAGGATACAGCGGCTTTAATTATCAAATCTATAGAATTTTCAACGGAGAACTATGATGTTGCCTGGGACTTACTTTGTGACAGATTCAATAACAATCGAATTTTAATTAACAACCATATTCAAGCTCTATTTAATATACAGCCTGTCACGCAAGAGTCTTCCAAGGCTCTGCGGAACTTAATAGATTGGGTAAATAAAAACCTACGGGCTCTAAATACATTAAAACTTCCAACAGAACATTGGGATGTGTTAATTGTTCACATGATGTCAAGCAAACTTGATTTAGTTTCAATACGAGATTGGGAAACTGAGCGTAATCGGATTCAGCATGTACCATCTTTGCAAGAGTTCATGCAATTTTTAAAAAACCGTGCAGATCTTTTAGAAACCATCGAAGAAGCTCAGGGACAACCTAAGTCACGACGTTATAGTGATGTAACTCACAACCGTCCCAAGACATTTATTGTTAATGAAACATCTAAACAAAAACAATTTAAGTGCCCCGTTTGCAAAAATTTTCATTCCATATATCAATGTCCTAAGTTCAAGGCAATGTCTATAGAATCTCGGCTAACTAAAATAAAAGACCTGAATCTTTGCACAAATTGTTTGCGGTCTGGGCACAATGAACAACATTGTAGACTCAGTTCCTGCCGCTTATGCACAAGGCGACACAATACTATGTTGCATCCATCTAAACAATTTAATGAACCTCCGGTTAATCAATCTTCTAAAAGTGACTGTGTTGTTCTACCAAATATACAGGAACTATCTAAACCTGTTACACTATCATCAATACACAATAGCCAGGTTTTATTATCAACAGCAATGATCACCATAGAAGATCATGCTGGGCAATTACACAAAGTACGTGCTCTATTGGACAATGGTAGCACTAGCAGTTTCATAACACAATCTTTGCAAAGGCAATTAGGGATACCCAGTTATTCCACATGTGTATCAGTCCAAGGACTAAATCAACAATCTTCCAACATCTCACAAAGATGTGACGTCACAATTTCATCTCTATATCAAAATCATTATAAAACAGAAGTCAACTGTTTTATCGTTCCCAATATCACTCAGCTGATACCCACGGTTCCCATTAATACCAATTCATTTGAGATTCCTTCCCAAGTTCAACTTGCTGACCCAACATTTGCTGTGCCGTCAGAGGTACACATGTTGCTTGGTGCTGATCTATTCTGGAATGTTCTTTCTTCAAATCAAATATCTCTGGGTAAACACAAACCAATCCTCGTTGAAACAAAACTTGGTTGGCTAGTTTCTGGTTCAATTCAATTACCATACAAAAGAAAATCAAAACAATTTTATTCACATACAGTCCATTGCCATTTCACAAACGATATCGAGCTTGATGAAAAATTAAACTATTTTTTTGAATCTGAAGCCGCTCCAGTCACTCAACAATTGCACGATCTTAAAGCTGAGAGTGAGTGCGAACGGATCTTCACTACTACAACAAAACGCCACCCAGATGGCAAGTTTATTGTTACAATTCCATTTAAAGAGTCCCCGGACTGTCTGGGTGACTCCAGCCAACAAGCTTTGGTTAGATTTAACTCTTTAGAACGCAAATTTAAAAGAAATCCTAGTTTCAAAAACGAATATATCAATTTCATGAATGAATACATAGAGTTAGGACATATGTCTGAAAAAACAAACACACAACTCAAAAATTCAAATTTGTGGTGGGAAGGTCCGCACTTCTTGCGGCATCAAAACATAGATTGGCCATCCCAGCCTCAAAACTTAGATATTTCAAATTTACCAGAAATAAAATCTAACTTTCATATTTCTGCGACTGCAGTCTTGCAAGATATTGATGAACATTTCACAACCAAATATTCAAATTTTAACAAAATGCAACATATCGTAGCTTATTTATTAAGATTCAAACACAATTGTCAAAATAAAAATAATAAACATATTGGTCCACTTAGACTTTCAGAATTAAAACTAGCATTATTAGTGTTGTGCAAAAGAGTGCAACTAGATATGTTTAATAAACAATATTTTTTACTCATGAAAGGTGAACTTTCACCAAAAGATAAACTGATTAAATTGAACCCTTTTATTGATAATGACCATCTTATTAGAGTTGGAGGTCGATTGTCAAACTCCAACTACGACTATGACACAAAACATCCAATATTGTTACATGCATCTCATCACATAACAAAAACATTAGTACAACATTACCACACAATATTATTACATGCAGGACCACAATTACTTTTATCTACACTACGGCACAAATTTTGGATCGTTGGAGGACGCAACCTCTGCCGAAAAATAACACATCAATGTACAACTTGTCTCAGATTTGCAGGCAAAACTTACCAACCAATCATGAGTACACTTCCTGCGGAGAGGTTGCAGTCTGAATTCGCATTCTTAAACACAGCTACAGACTATGCCGGTCCAATCATCAGAGCTGGGCATTAACTCGTTAATCCGTTAATCGTTAATTAACGAAGTTAACATTTTGCTTAACGGATTAACTTTTAAGTTAACTTCAAAAAGTGTTAACGCTTTTGTTAACTTCCGTTAAACTCAACTTCCGTTAATAAAAGTCCGTTAATCGTTAAATTTGGAGAAATTTGAAACTTGGAGACGTGCTGTCATTTTGTTTAAATTACGCACCACGCCACGCTCTTAAGTTCAGCTATGTTAGGCGACTGTCAGCGACTCGAATGATGAACGAACGAGTTGATAATTGATACATGTGAAGTTCGCGTGCAAGTGTGATGTATCAGAGCGTTCCGGGAAAGACGGGACCAACAGGACAAAATGAAAAGAAAGTTCGAAATAGTATATTTCATTACGAGTATATAAAAGCACGAGTATGTAATAGCCCACATTCCGAACGCTTTTCGTCCCTGCAATACGCCACTTTTTGAGAAACTGTGTTAAAAAACTTTTTTTACTCGTTCTTTAGCTTTTTCAAACTCGTGCGTTCTCTTTCACAACTGTCAAAATAATGTTTGCTATAAAGAAAAACCAACCACTAAGTTTTTACAAAAAAAAAATCATTGAAATTTTTATGATTCATGCAAATATTTCTAAAAAGAAGCTCCTAATTTGTTACAATATCAAATTTAATGATTTGATTCAATGAATTAGGTTAGGTTTCATTTTATTTCATCTCATTAAATTTAATTTTCATTTCATATCAATAAAAATAATTTACTGAAGACTTGATTGTTTGGGCATAGTTCCCTTTGCCTACCCAGAATGGGTGAAGAAAAAAAAATCTCAGTTTGTATTCTTTTACGGTTGGCACCATTTTCCAAACATTTTAGTTAGTTGAGTTTATTGTGTTTTTTATTATTCTATTAAATTGCTTAATTTTTTCGCAACTGTATCAAAAATAGTTGTTTAGTACACGTGAAAAACTTTACAACTTGTTCCAACTGTCAACTTGTAGACATTTGTCGGAACTCTTTGCAATGACAGGCTTTCCGCACTCGTAATGAAATATACTATAATGCATTCATACTTGTCTCTAATACTAATGTGTTATAGAATATGTAGTCAAATTACTATTTTAAACAAGTGTCGCCACATAAGTGTAAAATTAGTATGTATAATTTTGGTATGGTTAACTGTTAACGATTAACTTTAACTTGCGTTAAATTTTCGAGAATTTAACGCTTTAACGATTAACGAAGTTAATTTTTTAATTAACGAATTAACGATTAACGAAGTTAACTTTTCGATTAACTGTGCCCACCTGTGCCAATCATGATATTGAACAGAAAAGGTCGTGGTGCACAACTTATCAAATCCTATATAGTTGTGTTTGTATGTTTGGCAGTGAAGGCAATACACCTTGAGCTCGTCACCGATCTCACTTCGCAAGGTTTTATTGACGCGTTAAACAGGTTTATTGCCCGCAGAGGTAAGCCAGCAACTCTTTATTCTGACAATGGAACTCAGTATAAAGGGGCGTGTAATGAATTATCAAAATTTTTAAAGGATAACTGCAACAATATAGTTTCATATTCGGCTGAAAATGATATAAATTTTAAATTTTGTCCTGCTTATAGTCCCAATTTTAACGGTTTGGCAGAGGGTTCAGTAAAATCGGTAAAGCACCATCTAAAACGAGTCCTATCTATGACTCATTTAGACTACGAACATATAAATTCTCTTTTAGTACAAATAGAGGGGATACTAAATTCAAGACCGCTCACTCCTCTTTCGTCCGATCCTACGGATCTCATTCCCTTAACACCGGCCCATTTTCTAATTGGACGAACAATAACTATGTCGCCTGCACCTCAGGTGGAAAATCACCAATTATCAACTTTAAGCAAATTCAAGAGAATTCAACAATTAAAATGTCATTTTTGGACCAGATATTATAAGGAATATCTTTCAGAACTCCAGTCCCGCAGCAAGTGGCGCACGCGAGGAACGCAACCGCAATTAGGAGAAATGGTCGTCGTGAAGGATGATCGCCTTCCACCAAACCGATGGCTGATTGGAAGGATCACTGGCGTCCACCCTGGCAGCGACGGTGTCAACCGCGTCGCTGACGTCCTCACCACAACCGGGACGCTGCGCAGAGCCTACAACCGCCTCTGCCCACTACCTGCTGCGTTGGACCAGGATGCTCCTGACCCAAGGGGGGCAGCCTGTCTACGCCATATTTAAAAAGTGGCAACATTGCCACAGAGCAGCGACAGTGCACTGTCATCGCTGCTCTCGCGCCGACGGCCGACCGGCCGGCGGTCGTCGGCGCCATCTTTTACTCCACTTCAATTTCAACATCCAACCTTACAACAAGCACGCGATCAAGTAAGATCTTTCAATGATTCTTCACGAACCTGCACCGACACTGCGGTAAGATTGAACCAATATTTTTATATTTCAAGTTTTGATGCCAAATAAGTCAACATCAGACTTTTCATTTAATTTAAAGATGTGTTCTTTACTAAAGACTGAAATTGAATACCTCGATCAGTTTATTAGTGAGGGTCAGGTAAGGCCGAGTCGTGGCAAGATTTAACACGTTACATGCCAACATGATTTTTTCATTTTAAAGTGAACTTGTAAGGCTAGTCGGTTGCGCTGAGCGTGTTAAGCCATTACCTGAGTCAGACGTATGTCATTATGTCGTAATAGTCATTGATGCCCTTTATTAGTTCAGTTTGCTTTGTCCATGTATTGTCGAGATGCTCTGCGTTGCGTAGACTGCGGGATACCCAACTGCAGAAGTGAGATTGTGAACGGAATGTGAGACGTTCTGTATCAGGAGATGCCTCTAGGGTATCTTCTGGACTGACAAACTGCGGGTTGCCATTAATATCATGTAGAGGACGGACTGCGGGACGCTCCTATCGGCAACGGACTGCGGGACGCTTGCCCTACATGGTCTTTTGAAGAAAGTATTGAACGGACTGCGGGACGTTCAGTATCTGGCATACTGCGGGCTGCCACTGATGTCATGGCTCGCATGGTCATGTATCGAATGTTTTGAAACCATAAAGAGTTATGATCAAATAACCGAGGACACCATTATTGATATAGATGCAGATTTGGTCCGGTCTTGTGTCCTACTATGTAGCTGTGTTGTGCACCGCGCCGCAGCTGCGCGTGTCTACGAGCAGAGCGCCTGTCTGCAATCAGCGCGCCTGAGCGGTGCCTGTCTGCAATCAGCGCGCCTGAGCGGTGCCTGTCTGCAATCAGCGCGCCTGAGCGGTGCCTGTCTGCAATCAGCGCGCCTGAGCGGTGCCTGTCTGCAATCAGCGCGCCTGAGCGGTGCCTGTCTGCAATCAGCGCGCCTGAGCGGTGCCTGTCTGCAATCAGCGCGCCTGAGCGGTGCCTGTCTGCAATCAGCGCGCCTGAGCGGTGCCTGTCTGCAATCAGCGCGCCTGAGCGGTGCCTGTCTACAATCAGCGCGCCTGAGCGGTGCCTGTCTGCAATCAGCGCGCCACAGCCGCGCCTGCCTACAAGCAGCGCGCCACAGCCGCGCCTGCCTACAAGCAGCGCGCCACAGCCGCGCCTGTCGCCGAACAGCGCGCCAGTGCAGCACTTGTCGCCGAGCAGCACGCCAGTGCAGCACCTGCCGCGAGCAGCACGCCAATGCAGCACCTGTTGCCGAGCAGCGCGCCAGTGCAGCGCCTGACGACGAGCAGCGCGCCCGCATAGCGCCTGCCAACGAGCTGGTATCGAAAGACTCTATGCCATTGTTACAGACGAATTCCAGTGTTGAAGATGCTGGAAGAACGAGCCCGAGGACGGTCTCATGTCAGGAGAAGCCGTGTTAGGACTGTTGAGGGTAGCCACACAAAAAAAAGGTTTTATAAGGAAGCGTGCGCTGCTGCTCGAGGCAGTCTCTCCATCCGTCATTGCGGAACGTCTGACATTTTTGTTTACTTACGTTCGGTTAAAGTTTATACTACAGCGAGGATTATTATGAAGTAGAGTTAAATTCACTGTTTCGCTGTTAGTTTAATTCTTTTAAAATACTTTTGCATCAAATATCTTACAGTATTATTATTTTCAGTTTGTTATATATTTCAGTACTTACCAGGTCCATTTCCAACTGGTATATATTTGAGAATACAAACACGGCCGGAGCTGTTGGTATGGTTCCATACAAGAATGCATATGTTGACAGTGATGATGTTTCTGTCTGATTTTCACCAGCGTTCAGTGCAGACACACATTCTCTCATTACAACAGGCAAAATTACTCTTAAAAAAAATTGAAATTAAAATAAACTTTGATCTAAGTAATTGGGATAGTATTTTGTTCTAGGTTCAGTCAAAATATACTTACAATTTAACCATAATTAGTACACAGGGGACAATTAACGCAGGCCCTCTAAGCCGATGCACTTGACCAACCATTCTTAATCCTAATAAGAATAGAGCTGATGCGGAAAAGGCTTGACCATAAACCTAAATAAAAAATTATAAATACTTAAATTATTTATATAATTAAGATATTCTTTGTCTCACCTAATCCATATTTGAAAAACTTTTAAAATATTGGTGGGGACACAAATAACATGTGTCATTAAGTATATATAAAACTAGCTTTTACCCGCGACTCCGTCCGCGCGGAATAAAAAATAGAAAACGGGGTAAAAATTATCCTATGTCCGTTTCCTGGTTCTAAGCTACCTGCCCACCAATTTTCAGTCAAATCGATTCAGCCGTTCTTATGTTATAATGGTGTAACTAACACGACTTTCTTTTATATATATAGATTAGCACATCATACAAATGGAGCATATTTTAGATACACATACAATAAAAAAAATACAAAACAGGTTATAACAGGCAACACTATTATTAGATAAAGGTTGTATGAATGAAATTGTACAACATAATAAATATCTCACCTCTAAAAGTCCTTCGATGTAGATGGACAGTTTATGTTTAAAAGCGATATTTCCAATAATGCCTAACACAGTCATCACTAATACTGGATTAAATACTATTCCTTTGAGAATCTGTAGTAGCATTTTTATTCTCATAACATATTTCTTTTGGTTTTGTGCACTATCAGACTGATCCGTATTTTGTCTCTGCTTATTGATTTCAAGCAACACAAAAGCAAACGGATTTAGTATAGCCAGAGAAATAGGCGCCATTAAATATAGATATAATGCATATTCAGGATGAGTTTTTTCATATATTGCATTAACTGAAATGGGAAAAAATCGTAATATTGTATTTACAAACAAGTATTAGTAAAATAAAGCTGAATAAATAAATAAACGCCTAAAAAATCAATGATTATTTTGTTCATAGGCATATCACTAATACAATATGCAAAATTTTGCAGTGAAAATCTTTAAAATCCATTTAGATTTATTTAAAATCATTTGGATACAAAGGGTAACAATGGTTAAAATACAAATTTTACAAAATTCACTTACTAATTGGATATCCCAAAGCAAAGTCATTACTCTGTGTGCAAAATATTGCAAACATTCCTGCTTGTCCTAAGTTCATTGGTTTTGTCACCAAAATGGTGACAAGAACAACTCCAAAGAATACTACTCCTTTTGCTAATAGCATCGAAAATAAAAATGTCCAATTTACAATGCTAAAGTCTAATTGAGCTAGAGACAAGAATATGAGTGATGGTAATGCAAAGGTGCCCACAAATGTGGCAATGCCTTTCGACTCAGCCTTGGTGACCACATTAAGTCTACCAGCAATGTATCTGAAAATAAGAAATTTTTGAGCAAAAACTACATCATAGTCAGTTAAGTAACATAATAAGTAGATAGATACAAGCTGCATACATCTTTTATATTTGTAATAAAAATCTGCACATAATTATTTATGTTGTTGATAGAAAAAACGTAACCAGCAAGTCATTTAGGCCAGGATCTTTATTTAGATTTGATATTGTTATTACAAGAATTATCTTAAAGATACAAACTTACCCGCTAATGATAACAGTAAAACATTGAAACAAAGCAGGATACAACCTCTCCGAGGCTGCTTCAGCTACTTCCAACTGCATGATGATATTTATTCTATAAAATATTTAAAAAACAAATAATCATCACAAAATTAATAACCTAATGTTTCTTCTAACACATTTCATATGTGACATGGAACATGTTGAATTACATAATTTTTTTCTTTTGAAAGTGAAGTCTCCACATGAGTTGGTGATACTGAACAAATTAAAAAAAATCAAAGCTTTTTATCTCCTTTAGAATCTGATATCAGGACTTACAGTGTTATATCAAACTACAGTGAAACCTGGTTAAGTGAGACATCAAGGGACCTGCAATGTCGTTTCACTTATAGAGGTATTCCACTTACCCAGTGTCTCAGATATACAGGTAATAATAATCTGTCTCATTTACAGAGGGTTCCATTAATAGAGGTGAGAATACAGGTTATTTCAGTTATTTCAGTTTGACATTTTTCAAATAAACATCTGTATGATAGTAAATATCGATAAGATAGATAAAATTGAAGCTCAAAATTTGTACTTACGTACTTGGAATTACGTGTGGAAATTGTGGGTAGAATAAGAATGAGTAAACAAACAATGTTATCTCAGTTACAGAGGTTTATGCATATAAAATTTACTCGCTGTCTCAGTTATAGAGGTAACTATGATGATAAATCGAAAGAACAAATCCCAGATATAGAGGTTTACCTCGTCCCACTAACAGAGGTAATTCAGTGACAAAGTGTTGGGACCTCAGCATGAGTTCCAGTTATGGAGGTTTCTCACTTATCCAGGTCCCACTTAACCAAGTTTCACTGTAAATGGAGTATAGGACAAGCAACAAATGCAACCTCTTAGAAAAAATGCTAAAATCAGCACTGGGTGCTAAAAAAATTAAAAGTTTTATTGTTCCATACTCCGAAAGGAATAACCAGAACCATTATACAATCGCTTTGTTGTCAGCCCATCTGTCTGTTTGTCAAGACCATTTTTCCTTTAAAGATAGAATTTATACCAAATACTCAGGTCTACTATCCCTTTATGCTGCTTTCCGAATCAAAACCTTTAGGGTACTTCCCATGAAATCAGAATGTTGAAATTGGGTATGAAGCAACGACTTATTGTACAGATAAAGGAAAAATAATAAAAACGGAAATTTTGAGTTGAATTTCATTAGTTATATCCCTCTTACAGGTTTGTACGGAACACTTGGTGCGCGAGTCCGACTTGCACTTGTTCGGAATTTTTATTAATTACATCACAATTATTATTATTTTACTAATTCTGTGTCCCATGATATTGAGCACTATAACTTAAACTGATAATCTCTATTGTTTGAGAAAGTGGGGATAGAAAACAATCTTATTATGTTACTATAGGGCACAAGAACTATATTTTGACAACATGGAAAAGTAAGTTTTTAATACATTAAGAGAGAAATTAAAAGTATTATTTTATTAGATATTAAAAGATTTAACGAGCTTTTGTTACTTCTTTACTGGTTTTAATAAGACAAGACTAGTTAAAAAAATAAGATAAATTTATACTTACGTAGATTTTGTACGAATTAAGATAAGCTAGCAAATATTTTAATTTTATAGTAATATTATGATAATGTGTCAATTAGTTTTTTATCAAAACACATTTGATTAATATTCGTATAGAATTAGCAATGTACGGCACACATTACGCTATATTCACTAATTATTGGTCTTGGAATTTCATGATTAATTACGGAACAATCGATACAATTTATACAAATTTGTAAGTATGTTTATCAAGTCATCAAATCAAACACAATATATTTCCGAACTGGCAAATCAGTCTACTGACATTGACAAATTGAGATTGGTCAAAGAAAAAGAGAATCAGAAATAGAAAGGTCACGGATTCTACAAATAGACTGGTTAAAAGACAAAATTTTTGTGCCTTTTTGATTTTCCTTATTTTAGCGCTGATAGTAGAGGTTTATATCAGTGATATGAATTCGAACTAATAATATGGATAAAATCCTCAGATTAAGAATTAATCAGATTAAGAATTAAGAATTATATAGATCAGATAAAATCAACTTTCATGTAACCTCAACAGGCGCGTTTAAAATTTATTGCAGCAAAAAACTGTCATTTCCGAGAAATTGCCTATCCATTAATAGATATGAGTGAGAAAGGTGTGGTGGTTGGTTTTAAACAGTTTTGATAGTGTAACTATCTAAAAACTACTAAAGATTGTCCATGAAAGGTAAAAATCCTGTCATGAGGGCGCCACGATCTTCATTGATATTGCAACACTTTTCCTCTACCAAAACATCGATCGAGCAATAGGCAATAGGCGGATCATGTCATTGTCAACAGTGGTAGACGCCAAACAACCAGTATAATTAGGCCTAATTTTAGACTTCTTTCCCTACCCTTTATTTTAAAGAAAAGATGGAAATTTGAAGTGGATTGAGGACGTCCGATATCCGATAATCGTATAAAAATAAATATAATAATAGAAAAAGGTGGGCTAATTTAATAGGTTACATTTGGGATCTATCCATTTTAACTTCATAGTGAGGGACCTGATTAGGAACATCGATTCAAATAAATGAATCGATTCCGGCTTCAAACAAATTTGAATCGAAATAAGTTGTTATAAAATATCTGTGTTTCGTTTGATTTTTTATAACAGCCTTTAACGTAACGTAACACTGTAACGCCGTTCATTTGACATGATTACAATAAATATGTCATCGAAATTCGAAAAATCTTAAGCAATTGCAGTTCAAAAAATAAATGGTATTTGTTTCAATGTTACATTGTTGGCTTTTAATACGTTCAAATGTGATCTATTAAAATGAGCCACCCATAATTTCGTTTAAAAAATTATGACGGGTTAACATTATGTCAGTAAAGGAGGACAGTAGCGCTCAAAATTAGCGCTGGCATACAACTGGCTTAAAGTAAATATTAACTACCGACATTGAGCTGACACAGTCTATGCGAGGCCAGTGCTATTATCCTACCTTACTGGCATAATGGAGACCAGGTATTATTTTTTATTAATACACATTGTTAGTCTTGGTATTAGAATAATGTCCCACAAAACCATAAAATAATTTGAGTATACAAGCGAAAAATAAATTCGGAACATTTCAATGAAGTGGATAAAAAAAAAACTAGTTCTTAAAACAAATCTTTGAGCTAACCTGACAAGGAAACAGGCAAAATATAGACAACGACTTGTAAAATATTAGATCATTTTCAGATTCAACTTTCAATTCTTACCAT
Source organism: Papilio machaon (assembly GCF_912999745.1). NCBI lineage: Eukaryota > Metazoa > Arthropoda > Insecta > Lepidoptera > Papilionidae > Papilio > Papilio machaon. The sequence goes on from NC_059997.1 coordinate 4,176,260, forward strand.
TTGGCACAGCTTTGTCATAATGGCAACCCAATCCAGTTCCGGTAGCCATCATTGATTCCATTTTCCATTATCGAGTTGTTCGTTCGCAGAGTCAGTCGGTAGGCTTTTATGAAAACTTATTAAAATATATTTCAAATTCTCTCTTAATTGAGAGGTAAGTGTTTTTGTTTTCAATTCTTTAAGTAGTAGATAATACCTAAGTTGAATAAGTAAGGATTAACCAATCATCATGTTCCAGATACTTACTCAAGCGTTTACCACCACGTAGGTAAGCGCGTACCTTTTACAGAAAAAACGGCAAAATGCAGTTCAACGGATTCCACAATCAACATCCTATGTAAGTTATTTACTTTACTTTTCATTTTTCGCTATTATAAATTTGTAAGACCCATGTCAAAATGGCCGCATACGTTGCAGAAGGTATTGATTGAATGTTACAAGGGGGCCGCCATTTTGTGAAATGAGTTTCACTCAGCTGATACTTAATGGCTGCATTTATTTCACACAACAGGCTCCGAAATATCATGAATCATCTTGAACTGATATTATAACTAACTGTGGCTAATTTTTTCTCATTTTTTCTTTGATATTTGTCTCAGTTAAATCACCTCATTACTGCGCATGCTTGTACATTCGGATAAAATCAATACTTAGATTTTCCAGAAGCATTGAGAAGTAGCATACTCATTATATTACAATATTTTGCTTTCAATGCTAATCAAGTATATTATTTTAAAGCAAATGTCTAATTATTCATGTTATGTATACATTCTCATTACTTGTAATATCTTCTAAACGAATCTTTTGTTTTTTAAATTACTTTCGAAGATTATTTTTTTAATGGCTATAGCGACTTCAAAAGTATAATCAACGAATAATAAATAACTGCTAGGACTATCTTTGAGGTATATGTTCAAGGTCAGTTGTGACTGACTACAATGGCTATTAATTTTGTGAAATGTACAAAGTAATCCATTGTAATGAGAATATTAAAAAATCTGTTTAAAACATGGACAGTTAACTTTATCAATTAGTTTTTGAGGGGTATATTTAAATTTAATAAGTTATACACAACAACATATTAGTTTATAAAAAATTGTGAAGAAAAAAGGGAGCAGTTTTTGGGTTTTTTAAACTTTTTTTGTTTTATCACAATAAGTATAACATAAATATGTACCAACAACATCAATGAATATAATTATATAAAAATTGAAAGCAATTATGAATATGAAATTTTGACACAGTGAAAGTTAATGTCTCCATATTATTGAAGTGCAAAGCTATTTTTAAACAAACAAAAATCTGATCAATTCTGATAATTTCATGTAATGGATGAATACTAACTAGTATACTTAAAAATTCTCAAACATGTTTGTTATTCTACCCTACATTAAGTAATTAAAATCTGTAAGTGAAATTTACTCTGTATTAATGTTTTTTTTTTATATTCCTTATACCTCCAAATATTAAAATGATGAAAGCTGGGCTTGCTTTTAGTAACGATTTAGTATCTTGAATTTGCTGCGATTAGTTTCAGACCACGACTTGACCAGAATGAACAATTCGGTAAAATGCCATATTATAATGGTGGAGTTCCTGACTTTGGAGGGCCGAAAAACTTTAATCCCAGAAATATGGGCAATAAGAACTTTAGGCCAAGATCTGATTTTAATGGAGTAAGAAATGATTTTAACAACCAGAAAAATGGAAATGAATTTGGAGGGCCCAAGGACTACAGACCAAGAAATAATTTTAACAATCAACAACAAAAGAATGAATATGATGGTGAAAAAAGCCCAGTAGGAAACCAGTTCTACAATGGGCAAAATGATTTTGGTGGACCTAAGCAGCAGGGTTTCCAGAAAAACAACTATGGCCCTAAGAGTTTTAATGGCAACCAAGGAAACCCTAATCAACAGGGCTATGGTCAACGAAAATCATATAGCCCTACTATGGGACAAAACCACCAACAATCAATGGAATTTAAGGGACGTAAACTTCAGAGCATGAAAGCTAAGCATCCTGGAGATGCCTTGGTCAAGCCCATGTGGGACCTATCAAAACTGGGTCCGATCATGAAGGATTTCTACAAGCCTCATGTCAATGTTGAAGGGCGCACGGAAGAGGATGTTCAGATGTTCCGGGCTACAAAAGAAATAACTGTTAGTGGCAACAATGTGCCACGTCCTAACCAGATGTTTGACGAGGGCAATTTCCCTGAACATATTTTGGAAACTATCAAAGAGCAAGGTTGGGAAGAGCCAACGGGTATTCAGGCCCAAGGGTGGCCGATTGCTTTATCTGGTCGCGATATGGTGGGCATTGCTTCTACTGGTTCCGGAAAAACATTAGCTTACATGCTTCCTGCTGCTGTTCACATTGTTCATCAACAACGAATTCAACGTGGTGATGGCCCCATTGCTCTCATATTAGCACCCACTCGGGAGTTGGCACAGCAAATTCAATCCGTTGCTCAAGCTTACAGTGCTAATGGCTGCATCCGTAATACTTGCATTTTTGGAGGTTCACCAAAAGGACCCCAGGCTAGAGACTTGGAAAGGGGAGTTGAAATTGTCATTGCCACTCCTGGTCGTTTGATCGATTTCCTTGAACGTGGGGCTACTAATTTGCGTCGCTGCACCTATTTGGTGCTGGATGAGGCTGACAGAATGCTGGACATGGGTTTCGAACCCCAGATTCGTAAGATCATTGAGCAAATTAGGCCCGACCGTCAGGTTTTGATGTGGTCTGCGACCTGGCCCAAAGAGATCCAAGCTCTGGCTGAAGATTTCTTGAATGATTATATCAAGGTGAATATCGGCTCATTAAACCTTTCCGCTAATAACAATATCAAACAGATTGTTGAAGTTTGTGAAGAACACGAAAAAGAGATGAAACTTGCTAATCTTCTGAAAGAGATTTCTTCCGAAAAAGATAACAAAGTTATTGTATTCGTGGAAACAAAGAAAAAGGTATGTTATAATAAATTAATTGATGTTATTTTATGCTATTATTATTTTTTAATTAAACGTGTTATTTAAGGTGGATGATATTGCGCGTGCTGTGCGCCGCAACGGCCATAAGGCTCTGGCGATCCACGGAGACAAGTCGCAGCCAGAGCGCGACGCCGTACTGACGGAGTTCCGTAACGGAGCCACCACCATCCTGATCGCCACCGACGTGGCTGCACGAGGCTTAGATGTGGAAGACGTTAAATTTGTTGTGAATTTCGATTACCCGAATTCATCGGAAGATTATATTCATAGAATAGGTAATGAATTGTCAATATTCACATGTAATTTCTAATTGTTACCTTTAATTAATTGTTTTATTTTTTTTAAATTCAACAGGACGTACTGGTCGCTGCCAGCAATCTGGGACAGCGTATACATTCTTCACAAGCGGCGACGCTCGCCAAGCGCGCGGACTGGTAGCGGTGCTGCGTGAAACTGGCCAAAACCCTCCAGCTAAACTCAATGATATGGCCAGAAATAACAACAGTGGATCAGGTAATCATATTTTTTTTTTCATATTTCTAATGTATGTATTTTTAATTGTGGAAATGTAGTAATTATATTTAAAAGTTATTTGCAAGTTTAAAGTAAATTGTATAAGTTTTATATACATTTGTAAATTTATTTTTCCAGGCCGCAATCGCTGGCAACAAAGAAAAGAGAATAACAGCGGATCTAGCTCGCCCCGTCAACAGAGTAATCAGTGGAACAACAAAATGGCTAATGTTAACAATGAAGACAATCAAAATAATTATCAGGCTCGCAACCAGAACCAACAAGCACCTCGCTTCACAAACCAGAACCAAAACAACCAAGGTTATAGACAGAACAACTACCAAAAGCAGGTACCATTCCCCAGCCCCACTGTGTTTGAGTCGATGGGCAATTACCAAGGTGGATACACCAATGGATACCAAGGCAACTATAACAACCAAAATGGATATGGCCAGCGTCAATTTACAAGTATGTACTGCTAATACAACACTATCAGTTGGATGACTTTTCCTTTCACTAGCTTTTCTTATATTTACCAAATTTTTAGATACCCGCAATAATGGGCCCCAATATCGCAACAATAACTCCAACAACGGAAACAAATCCGGTGGATCTGGTTCATCATATGGATCACCGCCACCTCATTTCGCCACTCCCGCTCATTATCCCCAAATGCACCCGCACCATCAGGATATGCTTGGTTAGTAAAACATTTCTAATAGATATTTTTAAACATCACATTTTTCTCGTTTGGCTTAAAATAATTAAAAATTTATTATGCTACACAAGTACATCAACATGCCAAATGTTCTAGTTTTCTTTTTCTGGTCAGATTCCTAAATTAAAAATATTTTTGTCTTTGATGTCAGCGTTTTTTAAAGTCAATGTTAATAAAGGTGGCAAGTTCTACGGCGGAGGCGTCGGTGGCGCCGGGCCTTGCGGTTACCAGGCGGCGGTGGGCGCCGGAGTGGCCTACCCGCACTTGCCGCCCGGACCCCTCGTCTACGCAGCTCCCATACAACAGTAACTCTACACTACACACGCACTAATATCTATTTTCATTTATATACTACCAACCGCTGGTAATATTCCAGAGTTATTACCGTGTCCCTTAAAGAAATATTTTTTCAGAACCTTTAAATAAATGAGCTCTCTTAAAGTTTTCAAAAATTAAAACTTGGATGTACTTAGCGAGTTCTACGATGTCTAAATTATTACCATATTTAAGGTAAGTAGTTGGGATGATTGATGTTGTGAATCACTTTTCAAAATATCTTGATGTCATGTTATATATAAAGTTATAAATGTCTAAACATAATGAATATTTCAGTAAAATTGTATGTTTTACGAAAACTTTTATAGAAAATTATTCTAATTTACCTGATGTAGATAAATAACTGTCTACCTACTTGACATTGGTCATCCCTTTTAAAAAGATGTCTGTCTGTGTAAGACGTTTTTTCGATTCTTTTTTTATTTCTTTAATTTTAGATTATTACACGATAGATCTGAATGAAAACTAACCAATGTCATGCCTAAAAGTTTCTAGAGCAAATTTGGTTTGATTGATTTATCTTGACTTAAAATTTAAGAGCTATGTGTCTAAAAGTTGATTTCTTTTACCCATTCTTCTTTCAGATCCATTTGTAGTAATAATATATGTATACTATGTGTGTTAGATTTATTAACACTTGGCACAACTGTTGACCATATACGGTTATATTTAATGTTTAATTTATGATTGACATTGTTAAATGTTTATTTTTTTAAATGGTGTAAGTTCTCAACATTGGAATACACTTATAATTTACTAAAAGATATTATGATTAATATTGACATTCAAAATTTATTGAAAATGTTGTATTATTTATCGGATTCGCGTCGCGTATATTCAACTGTAAAAGGCTACTGTAAGTCTTTTGAATGTTTGCTTTGATGGTCAACAGTATTGAGCCAAAGGGAGTAAGGATGGTGGATCTCAAGGAGCAAATTGTCATCCACCTTAGATTTTAATCATTATATTTGTTAGAGTAGTCGATGTGGGTACCCTTATGTGTAATCCCCGGGTGCCTTTCGTTTTTAAATGTCTGTATGATGTACGAAATGCACGAAACATGTAGAAGATGAGATAAAAATGTAGGAGGAGGGCTTTCAAATGGCAGATATATTTTATATAAATTATTTTATTGTTAAAGATCTTTACCAGTGAAAGTTATGGGACAAGTTAGTATTAGAAAAATTTGAAAAATGCTTTTGATATATTTCATAAACAACAAATCTGTATTGCCAGATAAAATTGTGAATATTTTTCTTACGTAAAAATATGATGTCAATGACATTTCAAGTCACTGATTTCGAAGTTATTTTTATTACGATTAGATCTTAAAGTTGAGTATTACGTGTAGGGGTATTTAGTCTTACGTCGGTGCAACTCTCGACATTGGGACAACAGCTGGTTCTTGAATGCTATACAAATTGATTCTGCCGTTCTAAAAAAATGTAGCAAGAATGTAAATACATTGCATTTAACTTAGGGAGATTAGTAATTTGAGCATTATAAATAATCAAACGATGGTTATTTTCTTTTCTTAGCAAAATAAGTGTTTTCTTCATATTTGTTTTTTCGATTACTTTTACATAATGTAATTTCACATATTCGTCTAGTTAATAACTGGAGTTTCTTTGTACGTAAAGGGGTTCTAAGGGCTATGACGAAGAAATAGTCAATCGGTACAAAGTAGGCAAAGGTTTGAGTTTGTTTATTTAGAAACCCATTACTGTCCAAAGAGTAAAAATCTGTGATATTTCATTACTATAACCTGTCGTTGCGTTGGTCAATTGTTATAATACATAGGAACAGTTCTTGTACACGGAACATGTTTCACTAGACAAAAATATATTTTTTGACTATTTGAACGAATTTCATGAATGTTTGTGACACAAAGTTTGCAAGTCGTTCACAGATATATAATATGATAGATGTAAGATTTAATATTTTATTGTTATTCAGTTTAGTTCTGTTTGCCGCGAGGTGACTAAATTATACCAGTTCAGAGGGACGTAAACGTTATTATCTATGAGCCCCGTGCTTGATCACATCGCAGGTGCGGTTTGCAATAGCCACGGGTCGCGGCGGATCGGAGCCAGGAGTGACCACCACCGTGTTTATGAATCTCGCATCTTAAACAAACTCTTTGCGAGATTCGCTTCGTTATTAATGTACATTAAGCGGAAGAATGTGTATTTGTGCATGACTCATCTCAAAGATGATTTTCCAATGCAGGCTCGCCCGTACGGCATTGTCGAGCGGGCCTAGTTAGTTGCGTACGTATAGATCGGCAAGCGTGTCAAGTATGGTCGCGGATTTGCAGGTAGCTCCTGTATTGTGTACAAAGTACTGCACCCACCTCTACTAAACAACTGTGATAATAACACTAAGTAGCGTAGCAGGCGATTTATATACTAGTTACGTCCAAGGGAAGGAATGACATCATATCTAACATATTGTATTGTGATAGTAAATATATCAAGACGTCTTTTCAATACGTTATGATAAAACTTTTCTCTAAACAAGACTGATTATAATTATTTCTAATTGAATATTTTATACATGTTCCACTTTGACTGAATGGGATTAAGGTGTTTGTATTTATATTGATAGCATTCTCGTGCTGTGTGTTTATTTTCCAAAATTTATTATTCACTATGTTGGATATGTGTCAAAATGCCCTTTCTAAGCGGTCACCGAGATCCAGAGAATTTGATAAAGTCATTCGAATTTGTTCTTTCATTTAATGTGATGAAAAATGTTGTTGACAAATACAGTGGCAGCGACAGCAGCAGTATAAACACTGTGTTAGAGTTATATTATTATTTGTTGTTAATTTGCAAAATTTTATTTAACAATTGATTTCACTTTCAAAGGTTCATGGTTTCACAGAATATCAAGAATTATTTTATTAAAATTGGAATTTGTGAAAAATATACATAGATTTTTAAGTATGTGGCAATGCAGATCTTCATAAATATTGATTCTATTAACGATAAAGTACATAGTTTATATTTATTCAATTATAAAAGAAATGGAGAGCGCAGGGGCTCGTTATAAAACTGTCCCAAAGGGAAGTCTTCTGAATGTTTCTGAGAAGTGCATTTCTTCTATGTAATACAGTATTAAATTCCGATTAATAAATTAATGTATAATTATTTATGGCTTTTCATTTTGATTCCTTTTATCCTTAAATTTTTTAATAGAATAGGTGGAAACGAACAAAACCAATATATTCGATATTGTGCGGGGCCATACAAACTGGCAGCTCATAACTTTGCATTGGGTGGGCTTTGAAGGCGCAGTTTCCTTAGTCATTAGGCTCGTAGGCCGCATGCGTTGGACGATATCTCTTACTTTTCTCTACTGAGCATTATGCGGGATGCAGACCGAAAGCTAAGTTTAGCTCTCATAGCTGACGTAGTTTTTCATACTTGTTGCAGACCAAAGTTATGTGAGCTAACTATAATATACGAAGCTAAGTTAGTTGTGTAAGTCGATGCGCACACGAGCTAAGCTCCTCCCGCCTACCCTGCATTCCTTTCATCCTTTGCCAGCGCTGTTCTCAATGTCAAGGTTTTTTTGTATCGAATACGGAGCAATTTATGGTAATGACGATGTATACCGATCTCTTGTAACACAATAATATAATTGAAAACGTTCACGTAAAATAAAGTTCTAATTTTTCCACTTCGTTGCCGAGATTGAATGTGTTGGCAAATCCAAGATCTAAAATATCTTTTTTTTAGATAAGTCAGTAAACCTGTAAATTGTGATTAAAATCCTTCGACTGTATATCCCATAATAAAACGCATCTACGGTTCTCTGTTATTGTAGATGTCCATGGAAGTCTATGATTGACATTTTCTCATAAAACATTTTTACCAGACAAATTTTAGAACTGCTGCGTATCATCGTATATAGATTTTAAATTTGAATTAGAATAAGGCCTTGAATTTAATGAAGAGGCTTCGAGGAAAAATTATTTAATTGACCTAAAAGCGCCATCTGTTGGCAGTGAATTAAACAATTGCGAAAATAGTTTTGTGGTTTGTTTACACTTTACTTAATATTTGAGTTGTTGTTTTACTGTTGCTATTGAATAATAATAGATGGCGGTTGAAACAAAATGTTGAAAAAGTAGTTTATCCTCAATGTCTGCCGTAGCTGTCACTGATAAAATTATACATTTTCGCGTTCTTAGTTAAAATAACATAAAATATCGTTCTATAGTGTTCCTTTGGGATAAAATCAACTAAATATCGAGTGTATTTGTATTAAGTGAACTGTAACTTTATCAATTAAATTGTGTTTTCTTCAATATTACATTCATTAAAACTAGGACAATTGGAGTATTTCATAGCAAATGGTAAGGTATTATATTTCTGATCTCATCCGAAAGACATATAAGGGCTAGAATTAATTACATATTGTTATATTCAAATAATTTTTACTGCCAATATAGCCACATAACCAAACTTTCACTATCCAGACTAGACGGCCTTGAATCTAATCTTGTCAAGTCAATGCCATTTGTTTATCAAAATAGATATTATATTGTAAAGGTATCAGTCTATTCACGAATAATTTCCCCTTTGTAATGTATAGGTTATCATTAATTTGCTAGAAAACTTAGTTACATTGCACTATGGGTTTATTGCAAAATAAACGTGTCGAGGTTGATAAACGATGATGCATGTCCTGAAATAAAAATATACAGACGAATTGTGAACCACCTCATTTTTGAAAGGCAGTTAAAAACCAAATTACTGCATCACCTCTTACGTGGGTTGAATAGTTCTGGTAAAAACGAACTGATAAAGAACCCCACCTTACAAATATTTGACACTAATCATACCGTAAAATGGGTTGAATAGAAATCACGGGATGGATAGACATAAAATTAGAAATAGGTTTTACACCATGGCATTGAATGATTTTTCGTTATTAAATAAGCTATTTAATAAAAAAAATTTACTATTGAGATAAATCAATGATTTTTTTTAGAAAATCTTTGCGTATGTGTTAAGAATTTTCAAGTTTCGTTTCTATATATACCTTGAATTTTATTTACCCCGTTTTATTGTATTCAAGTTATGAAAATTGTGTAAGGAGCCCAAATATTAGAGAAACAATATGGCTGTTCTTGGTAAATCATAAATTAAAAAAAAAGATTTTTTTTAAATGTCAGTGCCATCTATTAGTATATACTAGTTCATTATTTAGAAAAAAATGTTTATTGAACTATTCGAAGTTAGTATTATTTATTCTATTTAAAGGCGGAAAATAATTAGGGCCGCACATCTAACACGTAACATTATACCTATAAATCTTTTAATTTTTTTTTGTTGTTATTTTTAGGCTTCGGTTAAGCAGATGGTTCTCAAGGGCACAGCACAGCATCTAGGTTAAGGCGCCACAGCACGTAACCAGTTCATGATTGCGGAACAAGGTAAGAAACATCAACATGTATGGTAACTCGGTCGTTATCAAATACCGTTTTCACTGATTCACATTGTTTGTCCAGCTGAGTTTCTTCCATCTAGGATTATCAAAAAATCATAGATTAACAGATTAAAATATCGTTAGACCCAACACGCTTCGACAGTACGGACGCCTAGACTGAAAGTTATTGGAGCAGAACAATTTAATTTGTCCCCGGTATGAATATTTACTATTCTATTCATTGTTTAGTTCTGGCAACCCTGTAACGGTGTTTTATTTCTACGGTTAATTTCCCAGACAATTATGTTATGTTTAATTTAAATAAATACCATTGTTTGCGTACTCTTTACAAGTGAAAAGTAATCGTGTGAAGGTGAAATCTATACGAGAAAATATTATGTGTACGTAAGTGGATTATAAGAATAATAATGGCTTATTATGTCAGTTTTATATATTTGCAATATTTTTTTCTCAAGAATAAAAAAAATATTATAGACCGCATATGTGTAAGCTAATTTTAAATAATAAGCCAGTAAATGTAATCATATTTATTTAATTATAAATAATACTAATAAAGATAATTCATTGTAACATATTTTGCTATAATTAGGTTTATAAAGCAGCCTAAATAAAAACAATAAAATATGCATTATAGTTTATAGTATTACTTTGATCTATGATAGTTAAACGTAAATATGAATGAGTTTACTACAGTTTTCATTTCTCATCATTCCTTTCACTGTCGTAAAGATAAGAGACAATATGAACAGGTGCTTGGGCAGTGGAAACTTACGCTAAAGTGAAACTGTCATTAACCTTCACCAAGTAATGTTTACAAACAAACAAACGAGACGTGATCGCGTTACGTGAACGAACTGCTTGCAGCTCTTTTGTAATGCTTCTTATAATCATATCAACGATACCATAGACAATTGAGACCATCTAATAAGTCGTTATGTCATAAGTGCTTTAGCTTTATGGAATTTAATATGTTAAATAATATTTTTCAAAGTCAAGAGAGAGTCAAAGTAGTGACAGCCACTAGAGTAGTAACGCATTACCTACTTTTACGGTACCATGTACCTACGGCCAACAGCAGACCAATGTTATTATGATACATTCTGATAGCAACTTCCGTGATAAAATAACAGATAATGTCATGAACACGTGGTCAGATGGTCTTTTACCACATGGTAAAACCCAGTGCTACGTATCGATGACATATCAAAAATTATGATTGATGAAAGACAATGTTCAAAAATCACTCAGTGTTTAATGGTTGATACAGAAAACGTAATGGATTATAAATCTACAAGCACGTAAGGATTTTGTAATTTTATTCTATCTTTGGTTAGTTCAGATATAGGCATGAAAAATAAAAAAAAAGTCTGAAATGAGAATAGATAATATTAAAGGTCTTTCAAAATATTTAATTAATCTCGTGATTTTTTTTTTACATATAGTTATTGTTCAATAATACGAGTATTACGTTAACACTTTCAAAAGAAGATTGTGTTATCTTTGTATCGCATCAAACCATAAAATTAGATGCGATTATAGTTGAACTTGAGTTAAGATTCTTCGAATGTTTTACTGTAGTTTATATATAACTTTATAACTTCCGCTGGAATTCACACAATATGTCTCTATCAACTCTAACCGAAACCAATGGAAATACCGGGTCGAGATATAAAAAAAAAATCATCGTATTGTTCGTCTAAAACATTAGATCTAACTGAAATACTTATTTGAGAAGGTGAATTGTCATCTTACTTGGTGATGACTTTGGAAGTAAGATTTCGCATAGGCGACGGCAATACTTTGTCAAAAAATCTTTTCTAATGACTACAAATATATAAAATATGTTTGATGTATACAATTACAGAAACGCACTTCCACGTTCTAGAAACATCTTCGATGTCACAATATCACAATAACAATACAGAGTCTCGAGGCCGCAGCATACAAAACAGCATACGCATCTACACCGCTGTAGATTAGCAAACGGAGAACGTTCCAAGCACTCCATTGTCAAATTTGATATAATCTTGCTGTTAATGGAGAAAACATTTTGGTAGAAATTTCTTTATTCATTCCTTTAAAAGACTTTTTTAAAGAATTGTTTACAATCCTTTCTTTGACGAACGATTAAGTCGTAGGAATTATATTAACCAAAATGTGTGTTACCTACATGCATTACAGGGAAAAACATCAAAATATTGTACAATAGGAATTTTCGATGAATCTGGAATGAAGTTTTTGCTAGTTCTTAATCAAGGACAGAGACGCTAACTTAAAAACATGTACCCCATTGACACAATGACATCATTTTATTTCGTGAATGGCCAATGAAAACGTTTTATACAATTTTCAATATGTTTAGGAATAACAGAACTGAACATTAGATGTCGCTTTAAGGTCACCGCGTCTGAAACATATCACAAAACATTTAGGGGGAAAAAAATAGGAATATATTTTACATACAACATGACAATTCTCTTTATTTGGTATTAAAAGCTATATGTATCGATAATATTTTGTTTGTGTTAATAAGATTTTATATAAACAAGAAACAAGCGGGTAAATTAGTTTCGAAACATGACAGAAGTGGTTACAGCGCAATATACTATGGCTGTGGGAGCCGTGACCGTGTCTCAGCTTTCTAACTTACATAACTGTTTTGCGTTTGTTTTGAAGTGAACGATGTCATAATCACGGAATAGAAACGAGCTTATAAAAGCCGTTCATTGAATCGCCAATCTAGAATGCTTTCTCGACAGAGCGTTCTTGTATACTTCCTTTTTATGCTACCAGTCAAAGGGTTAATTTGGAGTTGGTCATTGTTGTGACAGTGAAGCGAGAGAGCTGTAGTCCTATTTGCGCTTTTGTTTAACAAAAATATTGTTTGATACAATCAAATGTTATGAAATTTTAATTTTTCGTTGCAACTTGTGATAACGGTGATTGTTGCTGTACATAAATGATCACGTTCACACTACATACGAAGTATCGTTTTGAAAGGTCATGTAATAAATTATACAACAATGTATATTACATTGATACATAATGATTGTACAATAGCACGTGACCTTACAAAAAATCTCTTAGGCCGCGGGCATGAAATTTCCGACGAACGGGACGGAGTGACGGGCGGAGCGGGGCGATGTAATCAAAAGTATAGCACAATACAGAGACGCTTATGAAACAAGCGGGAGCGGATTAGTACATTTGTGTATATAGCCTCGCTTCGTCGTAGCGCCACACGCTGGTTGCTAATTACGCGCCCGCAGTCTTATTGTCGTTATCACCATGCTTTACGGGTTTTTAAAACATCTACGCAGATGTTTAATGATGTGTTGCGTAAGAATTTTAATACTAATTTAATTAAAGAATAAGTTCGATAGAACCAAAATTATTTTGAGATAAGATAACCAGGTTATGGTTGTTTTCATCACTTCATTAAGTTGTTTTACATTTGTCATCATTTTCTGCGACCTATTTCTGCCACGACATAGTAATTTGCAAACTGGGGTATTTCGGTACGAAGGGCGTTGTATGCTAATGATATTACTATTGACAGGTACAACACGTGCACGATAACATGAGACTTGCGAGAAATTTCCACACGGTATTATTTTGTCCTGAGTTTGGATGGCCGAAACAAACATATTCTTTTTCTTTCTTTTGAAAAATTTAAAAATGTGTTTGGTCTTGGTTCTTGTGGCGTGTTTGCAAGTGTGAATTCTTTTTGTTTGGGTATTTTGATAACAACAGGTGCTGGGGCCGAATGGATATTGTATTCGTGTCACCACGTCTAAAGGTTCATAAAATATGTTAAACATTATCAATTGTTTACTTTATAATATATTCCATAATATAGCTCGATTATATTTTAATGTTATTATCTCATTTAGCTTTACCGACGGTTGATAGTTGATTTACTGATCGGATGAATTTTTCGCATATTGTTTATCATTGAATAAAATAAATTCTTTTTGTTCAGGATAAATAACTAGCTGTACTTTTAGAGTTTTTCTCCATATTTTTACAGGCATCATTAATTCAAAGTGAACTGTTTCGAGGCTCTAATTATTTTTATCAAATAATAATATAATTATGTGGTTTATGATATCCTTCCTTATATGTATTTTGTTTAGAACTCGGTATTTCCATTGGTTTTGGTTAGACCCGATAGACTCGTACTGCATACATTCGATAAGAATAATACCAAACTACAATAATACATTAAATGTCAAAATATGAAATATCTTTTTTTAAATAAATTATGTTAGAACACGTTTAAACATCTTTCTTCTAACTAATATTATAAATGCGAATGTTTATATGGATGGATGTTTTGTTTGAACGTATCTTTGGAACGGCTCAACAGATCTTGATGAATTATGGCATAGTCTGGAAGAACACATAGGCTACTTATTAGGTTGTTTTTTAATTCCGCGCGGATCGAGTCGCAGGCAACAGCTAGTAATTTAATAAATTAAATTTATTAATTAAACTACGATCAGGATTTTGTTAACGAGTGGGTATTGACTGTAACGAGATATTGTCATATCTGTCTAACCGTAGGTTTCTGAGACCAAAATCTAATAAGACTATTGTAATTAAAAGACATACAAAAATACATACATTTAATTTAATAAAAAATCTAAAAATATCAAAATGATTGAATTAACGATATGATGAAGTCAATAAACTTTAGTAGGTCTTCCTTTTTGTTAGAAGCCGTGTAAGTGTAATTCCGTGGCGCCTATATCTGTAACCAAGTAAATGGTTTCTGTGCTCTACTTTGAAAATGTGATGATAAATTCTATGAACCGAGATGTACTTTTATTTATAGCATAATGTTTGGTTAACAATAGAGTAAGAAACTTCCAGATATAACTGAAAGTAATAATACTCCTACGAGTTCTTGAAGTTCAATACATTGTTGTCTGGATAGGTGTAGTTGAGAAAACTTTTGGGAAGGTTTAACATTTTACCTAAACAATATGAATAGAAACTAAATAAAGTTCTTGAAATGTATATTGTATACTTTAAAAATGCACTTATCGTTCGGTTACAATTTTTACGCTATAAAAGTGTAAACAAATACATCGGTGTCATTTTCCCGCCGGAGCCCATAAATAGCTGGTAGTAATTTATTAGAACGGAAAGTTAAATGGAGTAGAATGCGATGTCGGCGCTCGGTATGCGTTGCACAACATGTTTTGACGGCGGAGGAGCGTCCGTTGCTTCATAACGCCGGTGTTTTCCCGCTATGTTCCATGGGTTTAAACCGAACCTTGCAGTAGATAAACTAAATGTGATATGTAAATATCTATATATATAAAAGAAAGTCGTGTTAGTTACACTATTTATAACTCAAGAACGGCTGAATCGATTTGACTGAAAATTGGTGGGCAGGTAGCTTAGAACCAGGAAACGGACATAGGATAATTTTTACCCCGTTTTCTCTTTTTTATTCCGCGCGGACGGAGTCGCGGGTAAAAGCTAGTATTATTATATTGTAAAATTAGCTGTGACCCGCTGTTTTTACCGCCGACCTATTTATTTTTAAACATCAGGAAACTTCTTTCTAATGACAAATTACATTTGTATCTATGACATGAATAATTAATGTCTATGCTTAAATTATGTTACAAACCTTCCAAAATTGCTTAAGTATTTTTGTTTGGTTCTGAATAAATTGGTTATTTGTTTATCATTAATTTGGCATTATTTTTGTGCTATAACATATAATATTGGACACACAATAAGTTTGGTTTTTTCAGGCGCATGTGGCTCAGGGGTTAAGTACTTTACTTGCAATCTGTAGGTCCTACATTCGAATCCCGCCATGTACCAATGTGTTTTCGATTTACATATGTACATTTATCCGAAGTTCTTACGGTGAAGGAAAACATCGTGATACAACTGCATGTATCTGAGAAGAAATTTAATGATATGTGTGAAGTCAACCAACCCGCACTTGGCCAGCGTGGTTGACTATGGCCTAGGCACCTCTAACTTAGGGTAGGCTCCGAGCCCCTCAGTGGGGACGTATAGTGAGCTGATGATAAGTTTTAATTTTTCGATAGAAGATTTTCCATTTCTGCTTTCATTTCCATTAATTGTTTATCAACGTGTTGCAAGATATTTTAATTTATGGACGTCATGGCGGTGTTAATCGCTTTAATTTGTCATTACGTTTTTGTTGATACAGTGTTCTATTTCGTGTAGCAATTTCTTTATCTAACATGGGAATTGTAAACAATGTTACGTTCAACTATTAAATAAATAGACTATATCTAAAGCAAAGATATTGTACAAGCCAAGGCTGATAGCACTCGCAAAATATTAGGCCAGTGTTTAGACACTGCATGCCACACATTAACGATGTTATTAGTAACGTCGTTGTTAAAAGTAGAAAATGCAAATTAAAAAAATCAAACTAATATTATAAATGCGAAATGTTGGATAAATGAACGCGGATCTGGATGAAATTTGTCATCTGTGACAAAAGTATCGATTATCAAGTGCAACAAGGGTTGGAAGAACGCATAAGCTACTTAGTTGTTTCTTACCTCAGCGTAGACGGAGTCGCCGACAAATGCTAGTTCATTATACATTTTAACGTCAAATATGACATTCACATGATATGAATTTATTTTTGATGAATGCGTCAAAATCGACATTTACCTCTTATTATTACTGTTAATAAAATACATATTAAAGCATATTTTGGAAGTATATAAAAGACATTTCTCGAATGTACAGAGAGAGAATGTACGACCGTGTGTGGAATACGTATTCCCGTTTCCATATTTGTGAGCTGTCAAATGTCAACTAGTAACTTTGGAATGCGTTGAAGGTGAGGTGTGACGTTGATTGGTGACCAAGCCTTGATTAACATTTACTTATAATGGAAACCTGTTTTGGTTTAATTAGAAACTTTTAGGAATTAGTAGAGGAATTACACAAGATCCCCATAATTCTATGTCTATCTTAAAATAAACTTACTACTTATACTTCTAAACTTTCGTTCCAAACATTTATCTTAAGTTTAAGCGAAGCGTACAGCAACATCTAGGGTTACATCTAGGGATGTGAGTCTTTTATTTGGATGGTAACATATTGTTTAGAAAGGCAAGGGCACATGGAAAATGATTCTGTTTACACAGTGATTTGTCGACGTCCTTACGTGACTAGGCTCCGTTACGTAAAGCTTTCCCCTTATTGATTGTAATGAGTCGTCTCTCTCCTCCATTGATATTCAATCGCATCCGATTATTTACTCGTAGTTATTTGTGTTGTGTTACTGCTACACTACTACACTACTACAAAATGTTTTCATAATTATTGACAAATATTTCATAGCTATTCATAATCGTAATGATTAGAATAGAAAATATACACAAATATAAACGAGTTTATTTTTTCACGTAAAAGATTTAACTTAAGAATATTGGTTATGACATTTTCCTAAGAATACACAGTTTCCAGTTAAGATAATTTTTCCAGTGAATATTTGCTTACTAATCTTACTTCTTACTAATATTATAAATGCGAATGTTTCGGTGGATGGATTTTTGTTTGAAGTTATCTCAAGAATGGCTCTACGGAGCTCGATGAAATTTGTCATAGATGTATATCATAGTCTGGAAGAACACATAGGCTACTCATTATGTTTTTTTTTTAATCTGCGCGGACAGAGTCGCGGGCGATAGCTAGTTACTTAATAATTTAATATTATTTTGATTTTAATGGTTTCATTGCCAATTTTATTTTATAATTTCTTAACATTCCTTTTTTTTATTGTAATTTGATTTTATTTAATTCGAATTAAGTCTATTCCTGTCGTAGGTACCAATGCTCCAAACAAATCCAATTTAAATTAATACCTCATTATAAAACAATGTTGACGTGTGTAGCATTGACGTATTATATTATATTTAATGATTTACGTTCTAAATTGTTAACTTAACAAGTAAACACTATAACATAATATGTTATAGTGTTTATTAGTGTATATTATTTTATAAATTCTTTCATATATTATTTATTCTTTCACATATTGGAATTTTTAATGAAGCTTTTATGTACTTAGATATGGAACGTAAATGGCTTCAAAATGTTATTTTATACACATTAACTTTCCATATGAAACTTTTTGTTCCATATCTATTTATCTCCTCTCGCCTCTCATTAACTTAGAAAAAATATACAAAATTTTTTTGGGTAAAATTGTGTTTTTGACAGGGGAAACTTGCGATGAGATTGGATAGTTCTTTTGACTGTTTTAATATTGTATAATTTGTAATCTTTTAGTAAATATCAGATGCAAACAAGCTATTCAAATTTCAGTTCTGAAAGAACAACACTTTTTACCTATTTATTATAAAGTTTTAGGTATACCGGAATCAAATTAAAGCCCTAAACCGTAGATAAACTACAATTTATGCTAAAACTATGTTAAAAATTTCTGGTTAAACACTTTTTCTCACAAAACTGTATTTATAACATTTGACATCTTTCAATATACTTTATTTTATAATACTTTACAATTTTAGCTTACAATTTTTACAAAACAAAAACTAAACAATTCAAATAATGTAACGGCTGCAATGTATGGAATTTGATGCGTCTCTGTTTACTTTATTTTGGCTTTCAATAGAAACGAGGGATGCGTAAATAAATAAGAGAGTGAAAGTCACGATCAGTTACTGCTGGCTGGAAATATATCAGCAAATATTTAATACCAGAAATTGATTTGTTTTTGTTAAACAGCCTTATCTCATTGCAACTATTGTTGTTGTTTTGTGTGCGAAGTGTCTGCAATAATAATGTAAAACTCTGCAATTGATGTGAGTAACGATACGTAGTATGTACTTATAAACACATCTTTCCTTACATACGAAAAATTTGTTCGGCGTATACATTAAGATTTTCCTCTGCACAAACACCAGGATAAAAACAAATTGTTATCTCAATTGTTTCTTATATGAGGATGTAAACATTTTTGTAACCTGTGAAAACTCAAGGTTAAACTTAAGACTATTCATTTAACTACGCTTTGCACATTATTAACTTTAAGAAGACTTCTATTGTTTATCTTGTTTACTAAAACTAAAGCGTTTGCGTCATAAAATCTACAAAAGCGTGTTTTCATTTAGACTCATGTAACCGTGACTATTGTTTTGTCCATACGTACTTGTATTCAGGTACCATAGTATACGTAGTAATGTCTTGTTAGAACTGTGGTAGCGTAACCAGCTGTTGAACAGGATCTCGGCGTAATACACCGCCTCAGCCTCGCCGCGGGCGATCTTACTGCACTTACGACATATTTGTATGAACTCCATAATCTTGTAACTGAAGTACAGGACAAATTGCTCTTAAGCAAAAGTAATTACAATGATCATACTTCATTGAATATGTGTATCCGTAGTACGATAACTTGAACAGTGGTAGACGTCAGCAACAACAACATCCGTTACCACGACACATACCACGACAACGCAGAAGACAGGCGAGAAGTGGAAGTAATTTCACGTTTCGTCTGTTGAGTGTGGTGCCGGAGGCCTAAGTTTAGTCCTCTTTCCCTTCCCACCCTTTTCCTTATAAAGGAAAGGATGGGAAGGGGATGTAGATTTGATGTAGGACGAGATGCATAGGAAGGTTAAATATTCTCTTTTTGTGCGTCTCCTCCTTCGTCAATTGGGGGTAGGCAACGCATCTGAAATTGCGAATGTCTATGAGCAGCGGTCGCTTCGCCATTTTGGCGAATTCATGCATACCATGCCATGCATGCATGGTAGCATGTCTACCATGATACTACGATCATTTTTTAGGATCCCTTCAATAGTTTTTAAAAGAGGAAATTCCGTAAAACTACCAAAACCATGGTACCTCTACGGCTAAGCGACTGTCGGCCCGGCTTTGGCTGTCTTAAATGCTTTTGCGGTGTAAAATGCATGTTAAAATAAATTAATAATTTTGTCATAGTAATTAATATATAAAAAAAAAAAATTGCCTGACTGACGACGACTGACAAGTATATATAATACTGTGGATACGAATACGGTTCGAAAAATATCTCACTTTAAGGTTTTTTTTAATTACCAGGAAAAATACAAAGGGTAACTTATTAGTATTATTATAATATTGCCGGTACTGATCATATTTATGAAATGAAAATCAACATCGAAAAATTATTCTAAATAACAACTGAATAACTTATTGGACGATTACAATAAATATAAATGTGAGCGTGCGCGCACCCGCAAAGATAATAATTGTAATAAGAGTTTCCGCCTCGTTCTATTCATGATGTTTCCCTACCTCCCGCGCACTCAGTTAACCCCGCTAAGGCCTAACCATTTTACATTAAAACTCTTTTTTAGCCGACTTCAAAAAGAAGGAGGTTATCAATTCGACTGTATTTTTTTTTTTTTTTATGTGTGTTACCGCGAAACTCCGCCCCTGGTGGTCCGATTTTGATGAAAAATATTTTAATCGAAAGGAAGTGCTTGCAGGTGGGTCCCATTTTTTTGTTTTTTTTTTTAAATAACTAGAAGACTAGTAGATTTTGAATATAGCTTCAAAATTTGTTGTGAAGATTAGGGACATTTTTGCTTTCAGCGCTTACGTAGGCTAAACTATAGGACCTACATAAAAATGATGTATGGCGAATTGTAGCTCTTTAAATGTGCTAAATAAAAGTCAGCGATAGCATATATCTATCTTTTATAGTTTTCTCACAATAACCATGTTTTTCTTCAGAAATATCAATTAAATTCATGCCCTATTTCCGACGCTATTATTCGAGTTCAGTATTAACCCTTATGTAAATAAACATGTTCATTATCAAGAGAATTTAATGTAGATTATATTTGCAATTGAAACTATATCATTCTGTCTAATAGTTTAGGAGATATCGTAAGAATAAAATTACGCGGAAACGAAAAATGCTACACGAAAAGCACAATTTTGCTTTCTGGGCTTACGTAGGTCAAACTATATGACTTACATAAAAATAAGTATGGAGTAATTATAGATCCTTAAATTTGCTAAATAAAAGTCTTCGGTGGCATATATCTATCATCTTTGGATGTCTCACAAAAACCATGTTATTATGAACAAACTTCGATTAAAATGCACACGAAAAACAGCGTCGTAAGCTTACGGCGCTATTATATTACATTCGACATGAATCCTTATCCAAATAAATATGTTTGATGGCTAGAGTAATAAATGCAGATTACATTAGCCTTTAAACTATGTAATTCTGATCAATAGTTTGGGAGATATTAAATAATTAAAAACTACGCGCATTCGAAAAATGCTAGTGCGGCGCGCGGCTGGACAAAATTAAAGGCACGCTACGATGTATTAGTTCGTTAATTTTCAATTTGTATACCGATTTTGATAATTATTTCATTGTTTAAAGGATAAGTGGTTATCTGCTGCATTCTAAATTAATTTTTGAATTGAAGTACACACATATCAAATAGGAAAGTCCTTTTCTTTATTTGTCTTATTTATGTCTTTATATGTATTAAGGAAATTTGTAATTGAACTTCAAATTCACTAAAAATTGTGAAATAAAACAAAAATTTTAAGAAAAAAAAATAGCCGACTTCAAAAAAAAAACAATCTCAAACAAAATGCACTCAAAAGTAACCTAAAAAAAACAATTTCAAACAAAATGCATTCAAAAGTAACATAAAAAAACAATTTCAAACAAAATGCACTCAAAAGTAACCTAAAAAAACCAATTTCAAATAAAATGCACTCAAAAGTAACATAAAAAAAAATTTCCAACAAAATGCACTAAAAAGAGACAAAATAATGTCATGAAAACTCTCTAAACTCTAGTAGTTAGAAGTAGGGGCTCAGTTTTCCGCAACTCCACGATAAGCGCGTATTTTGCGTGTCTCTAAATTCTAAAGAAAGTTCTCTTCTTTCTTGTAACATGTCTATATTGTATAATTATTGTTATTTTGGAGTCGGTTTCGGCCTAAGTAGGGACATAAACGTAAGTATATCTAATACATCTCAAATATAAAATGTCACCTATTTACTTCGGCCGACACCGACTGCGAAATAACAATAATTATACAATATAGACATGTTACAAGAAAGAAGAGAACTTTCTTTAGAATTTAGAGACACGCAAAATACGCGCTTATCGTGGAGTTGCGGAAAACTGAGCCCCTACTTCTAACTACTAGAGTTTAGAGAGTTTTCATGACATTATTTTGTCTCTTTTTAGTGCATTTTGTTGGAAATTTTTTTTTATGTTACTTTTGAGTGCATTTTATTTGAAATTGGTTTTTTTAGGTTACTTTTGAGTGCATTTTGTTTGAAATTGTTTTTTTATGTTACTTTTGAATGCATTTTGTTTGAAATTGTTTTTTTTAGGTTACTTTTGAGTGCATTTTGTTTGAGATTGTTTTTTTTTAATGTAAAATGGTTGCATAAAGTATTATGATCACGTTTTTACAGTATTTTCTAAAATATTAATTCGTTAATAAATTTATCATTGTTGAGTAAAAAATAACATTTTACATTACTTGTTTCTTTTTTTCTGGTAATTAAAAAATAACCTTGTATAGATTTATTTATTATAAATGTGCAACTGTGTGTTTACTCTTGACACACTTTATGTCTATTACTTTGAAGTACATCAATCTGTTTATTGGATGTGAATTTATAAAACACGGAGGCACATTTTTCAAGGAGCCGTTTACAAAAGTCCCCTAACAATAGTTCTATTATAAGAATAGGTGTTATAGGTATTTGTTCTTTTGTGATTTGTTACCAGGTGGTATTAAACAACACAAGATTTAAAGATTTTAGAGATTGCTAACCTAAATAATTACTTAAAATTTTAATCAGATAGGTTTTCTGGTTTCTGGTGAAATCATGATTAGGAAATGTTCTCGAATTAAATAACGCTGTTAATTTGAAAAACGAAAGAATTATTCGAATTCGCTAATTATTGTTCTTCTGCTAATACTAAAGGTGAATCTCCACAGCTAAAATACCTATATAAATATATTGATATCCTTCTTATATATTAAAAAAACTGATACAGCAATATGTTTTATTGCAACTCATGGTAAGTTGAGCTACAGAGTACATATATCTGTTTAGTGTGTGATTACGTGATTATTTGTCGAGGATTCGTCGTCTATCGGTTTGGACTGCATTAACCGGATGTAACCAGAATATTTCTGCGCATATTATTATTAGCATTGCTTAAATATTTGCATAAACATATAACGCTATCAGTCGTTTTCCTTAACCATTATTAGGCCTTTAGTATACAAGGTACCGTAAATCTTCGAAACCTGGTGATTTTTGTCGCTAACAATTGCACTCGACTTACGCAATACAATGTCATAGAGTTTCGTGCACAAGCAAATGTCCGATCCGAGATGACAATGATCGTCGTGAGAAAATTCGCTGCAATTTTCAAGATGGCGGAGCAAATCTCAACAGTACTGATCCAATTGACGACTCGTGTCGAGGATTCAATGTTTTACACACACTCGTGAGCTCGTGACGCAAGTACCTAGGTACTGAAATTTACTACTACTTAAACTTTTTTGTTTCCGTTTTAATACCACAAAATTTCGAATAGCGTTTATTTTATAATGCCTTTCTGTTACGCTTTAAGGCATTTGCATACTCTAAGTCGTTATCAAGTCGTATATAAAGTCCCCACCTAGGCCGTTCGGCGCCTACTATAGGGATGACTTTTATTCGGTTGTCTCATTCCGTATTACCACATATCGTTTGTTCGCACTGCGGGATCATTCATATAAAACATTAGCAGTCCCCCACGACTCCATCCTCGCGGTATAAAAAAGAAAAACTTTACTAGTAGCCTATGTGTTCTTTCAGACTATGCTCTACATCTGTGCCAAATTTTATTAAGATCCCTTGAGCCGTTCCGGAGATACATTCAAACAAATATTCTTACATCCATCCTAACATTCGCATTTATAATATTAGTAAGGTTACGTCTCCCTTTATATTTCCTAGTCCAATACCACGCTTAGACTTAAAAAAATATGTGTTAAATATTCATTCAGTGATTGTTTTCCCAAAAACATGTAGAACAATGTCATAGATTGCGCATCATGGGTATTACGCTGCGCACAAACACCTGCGCTTGCGCGGTTAAAAGTTTACTTTTTAACGTAGTGTTGATTTAATTTAACGCTGGCGTAGCGAAGGCCCGCAGTGCCGGGTTTCCTGTTTACGTTGTTTGGGTCGTGAGTAGTCGTTTGCTAGTGTTTTTGTTTATACGCTTGGCTCTAGTCTGGTCGCGGCTCGCGGCTTGCGGTCGTTTTGATTCAAACGTCCTCGGCAAGGCCGCCCGTCGCCGCACTTATGCTTGTTTCACACTAGGGCAGCTCAACGAGGTGTAACAGTAGGACAGAACAGTATCACCATTGTTCTGTTTAACAGTGATAGATCCCGCACCAACAATATTTGTTGGATGCACGAATGCGTCGTCCGGTGCAATACCACGATCACACCACACAGAAGACAGGCGTGAAGTGGAAGCAATTTCGCGTTTCGTCTGATGAGAGTCGTGCCGCAGGCCTAATTTTAGTCCTCTTTCCCTTCTCACCCTTTTCTGGGAGAGAAAGGAAAGGCTGGGAAATCGATATGGTGGAAAAGGCGACGCATAGTTAATGGCAAATACCCTCTTTCTGTGTGTTCCTTTCTCCGTTCATTAAAGCAACACATCTGCATTTGCGGATGTCTATGGGCAGCGGTCGCCTCGCTATTTTTGCGAATTCAGGTGGCCGTTTGGTTGTTTGCCATCTTTTGATATAAAAAAAATTCTGTCTCGGCAGGGCGCGCCGTTTCGATTCAAACGATAACAATACTGCATTGCCCTACAGAACTGCCACATTTTTGCGCGCTCCTGTGAAAAAAAAACATTACGTTGCACCGTTACATGGTACTCTACTCGGCTCTTTGTATCGCTTGTTTACTGAAATAGATTATTATCTTCCTTCATAAGGTTTGCTTATGCTCTCCACTATATTTGTACCATAATAGTAAACAAAGTAAATGCGAATAGCTTATTTAGCATACGGTACCCTAGACGCGTATAGGAGTAAATAGACAAATGAAAAAAGTTGTTATTATAATAGTTTTTTATTTATTTATTCATAATAAATACGCAGAATGTAATTTTATAGCCATTAAACCAACAATTGAGGATTATCATTTAGAGAGAAGATTACTTTAATAATAAGGCCGGTTTTCAGTGTTACTTTTTGCAACATAGACAAATACAAAACATTTTGTCATTTTATATCCGGTTAATTATTTTTATCCTTTCTGTAAAGGTTAGATTTTTCCATAAGGTCTAACAATAAGGACAAATTTAGTAAAGTCTTTTCTGTGTCTTAATTAAAGATCTCTGCGGCGATAGTTTGGTGAACCGTCGTCAGAATGAGAATAAATGAGATTGTTGTTTTGGTGAATTGTTATGTAAAACAATCTATTCTTCTTAAATCTTCTCGTAAATTAAGTAAGAAGAAAGAAACGTATGTCGGTACTTAAATTGCATTACGTTACTATTCGCTAGTATTTTCTGTGTTTCTTGAGTTAGATTTCTATACTGATTCTTTTATTTACTTATTATTTATTAAACGATTAAACCTGAAACCCATCCGTTGTGGATATTGTGCGTGGTCACTCAATTATGAAAAAATCATCAATCACATTAATAAAGACGGCGGCTGATTCATGAACCGTCAATGCAATTAGGCGTCGAGGCAGCCTAAAATAATCTCAGCAACATAAATAACATGGAAACAAAAATACGGGCAAACAAATATACACATCAATCGACACGAGCCTTTCTAAACGGTGTCACGAGTCACAAGACCAGCAGCAGTTGGCGCGAGGTATCGACTGTGCCCCCTCGGCCTCCGCGCCCAGCCCGTTCCCCGCGGGCGCCTCGACTGCGAGGCGGCGGCGTCGCCAGCAACTGGGCTAAGGTCGCGGCCGTGCATTTTTCAACACGCCTACTTACCTGAGTACTGTGTAACAAAACCGTGCAGCAGTTTATTCTAGCCCCACTGCCACTGTTTGCACTCATACAGCTGCTAAGGTCATACGCCAATTGCTCAACCAATTTCCACCGACGCAGCGTAGCCGTGATCACTATATCATTATATGTTGATCTTTTACTATTTTCGTTGGAGACTTATTGTCCTAATACATAACATTATTTAATGCAGACACACAAACAGTTTGTTATTATTTCTTTAATTTTCACGAGCGCTTTCATTAATTAAAATCTATCATTGAATTTCTTCATGTGATTTATTATTTAAGATTGATGTTTGTTACTACGAAGTGAAAGGGGAGCGCGGTGCAGGGGTACGGGCCGTGGAATGCGCTTTCGATAGGATGTGTGTGCGCCGTATGTGGGTCAAGCTTGTTGAGCCACACTGCGGTTGATACGTATAACGTATTTACTTGTCATGTTGCACGGAAAAGTATGGCGCAAGCATTGCCTATAATACAGCTCAGGTTTGTTTGGTCAAGTTGATTAGCAAACGAGTTCAGTGAAATATGGCGTCATTATAGTATTCTGCTTTTGTTTGCAAGATAGTAATTTATACCTTATTTAAAAAAAGAGTGGAACCGAAAAAGAATTGGAACGAAACACGATTGAGGATATTAAATTGATAACACATATGTTGAAAAATTCTCAATCTTAAATCTCTTTGTTACGACAAAGCAAGATGTGCAACAATGTAAACAGACTTTGTATTGTTTGTGCTCGGGTATTCCCGATGTTTCGTTTATCAGTACTCCACACACTCA
This sequence comes from Papilio machaon, assembly GCF_912999745.1. Taxonomy (NCBI): domain Eukaryota; kingdom Metazoa; phylum Arthropoda; class Insecta; order Lepidoptera; family Papilionidae; genus Papilio; species Papilio machaon. The sequence continues at coordinate 4,203,131 of NC_059997.1, forward strand.
ATACCTAAATGTGTAGTCAATTATGGAACGCCCAAACCAAGTGAGTTGAAGTGAAGAGTTGAATCGTTTCGTGATAAACACAACAATTTATTTATACCTGGATATGTATTTATAATTTAGATTGAATAATGTTTTCTGCGAAACGTGAACTGGTACATCAAATATACCCATCGATTCATATCAAAGGACACATCGAGGTTTTTTCATTTTAAAGTGTAGTGAAAAATGCAACGTAGTGTCCCTAATCTGACTTCAGTTGTACAATTATGTATTTACCAGAGCTGGGCATTAACTCGTTAATCCGTTAATCGTTAATTAACGAAGTTAACATTTTCCTTAACGGATTAACTTTTAAGTTAAATTCAAAAAGTGTTAACGCTCTTGTTAACTTCCGTTAAATTTCACTTCCGTTAATTTAGTCCGTTAATTGTAACAATAGACACTTATTGACGTGTTGTCATTTTATTTAAATTATGCATCAGGCTACATTCGTAAGTTCGGCTATGTTCGGGGACCGTCGGCGAGTCGAATGGTGAACAAGAACGAGAGAGAACAAGAACGAGCGAGTGCGAGTGTATGTAGGTTATACAATACACCGAGCGGCCGGGAAAGACGTGATCAAAAGAGTACCGCAGAATCCTTGTTAGAAAATAGTGACGATTTAACCAAACTTACCTCTATCAAATATTGCGAAGTTTAGGCGCTAGACACCTTCAAAGTTTATTAATTATTTCACATTTTCACAAATATCTCGAAAAGTCTATATTACATTTTATTCACATTAAAACTGGTTTTCATTTATTTAACATCACTTTTTTTTAGAACATGATTTTGTTATAAAACCAACATAAGGTACGAAAGTACTTTATTCTAAATACAATAATTATACACTTTGTCTTATACGTGAAACGCAAAAATCTAGTAAAAAAGATAAACACTGCGTTGAATTGCAATCAAAATAATCAAGTGTGCATAACTCTTCAACGTCGTAACTAAATTACAACTAAACTTTGTTGGCGACGAAAATGTTTATTTTAATATAGAAGTTTAAAGACAGCAAAAAATATAAAAAAAAATCATTTATGGTTCATTTGAAAAAGCGTACAAATAGGATTTTTTTGTCACTGCGTAGATAAGAAACAAACAATGAAAAATACATTTAAAAATACGAAAGACGAAATGTGCACGCAATAAACATTCCTCAAAAACAAAAGGGATTTAGGTGTTTATTACCGTCGTTTGGTTTTTTTGGCGCTTCTTCATAGTCAACGAAAAATAATTTTGCATTTTAAAAATATGAACAAAGGATCAAATGGACAGCCGCACAGAGAATGCGATAACGAACTCGATGGATTTATGGCCCCAACCCTTCTAATGGTCGGGGATGCACGTGCGCTGCGCAAAGACAATAGCGAAGATAATTTGTTTGTTTACAAAAAAAGTATACGATAAAACGAGAAAGAATGAGGAAAAAGATAAAATAATTATGTTAGTGAAATAATGTTAAATTGAGTTATACTAAAATTAATATATGAAATGTCGTCGGCACAAGTGACCTTTACAATAACATAAAAAACAATCTCAAACAAAATGCACTGAAAAGTAACAAAATAATGTCATAAAAACCCTCTAAACTCTAAAGAAAGTTCTCTTCTTGTTATTCTTCTCTAAATGTTACAAGCATTTATTGTTATTTCGCAGTCGGTGTCGGCCGAAGTAAATAGGTGACATTTTATATTTGAGATGTATTAAACATACTTACGTTTATGTCCCTTCTTACTGCATTTTGTTTGAGATTTGAGATTGATATTCTTTTGAATATTACCATAATACGAGTATGTCTCACTGTTTAATAGAAAACTTGTGTTGTCTAAATTTAGTTAGTTCTCTAATTCCGTGAAGTTGGATGGTCGATAAAAAAATGACTGAAAAGGTCAATTGTCCATCATTGTCAGTGTAGTATATAAGTGTGTGTAACTAGTGCATGCTATGTCATTAGTATCGTACAGGCAGTAGTACATCACCCCAATCGTCAAAATTTTATTTGAGTATATTATATAACTAAACTATAGATAGGATTAGCGCTCGCCCGAGATTTCGTAAGCGCAGTAAAAAAATAGCCTAAGTTCTATAGAAAGTCTTGACAAAATCAGTCCATATGATTCGGAGATTATTCGTATGGCCATTTCCCGCTTGCGCCCTATATTCGTAATATAAACCAAAATTAACTTTAACTGTTAACTTTAACTTGCGTTAAATTTTCTTAAATTAAACGCTTTAACGATTAACGAAGTTAAATTTTTATTTAACGAATTAACGATTAACGAAGTTAACTTTTTGATTAACTGTGCCCACCTATGGTATTTACGTATGAAATTAACTCTCAGTTTATTTCACGTCTTTTATAGTTGCTGCTTTCCGTAGTTTTATTAATTTAAAGCAATAAATAAGTTTTGTATATCCAAATCTCTGCTATTTAGGGTCCTTCAAGAAGCGAGCGTACCATTTTCTCAAAGGCCGGCAACATATCTTCGGTTTCTCTTGAGATGTCCGTGAGCGTCGTGGAACACCTCAGTGTTCCCGCTGCACGCTGCCCCCTTATAAAAAAATATTCCTACTCCGTCTTGGATTATGAAACGGAATATCTAGTTTTGTTTATTTTCGGTGCATGAGTCAAAGTATTTTAAAATTGGTGGTATAATGGTTTTGTAAATTGTAATTGGTAACTGAATGGCAGATCGTTTATGTGGTGACATGCGTCGGCTGCATGAATCATGTATTTGTGGCCTCGCCCGGCCCTCAGACACCGGCGGTATGTGGGCCGAGCTCGTGATGCTTTGTTTGGGTCTTCCCGAATTAGTGTGTTAATAATAAGATAACCTTTCGCTCAGTGCATCCCGCCAACCCTCCGGCGTCTGACAATTCTATTTCGATAGTCGCATTTCAAAGTCTAGCATCACATTTGCAACTATGTTTTTCGAAGTGACACATCTGCATTGGCACATTTATATTTAACTGTGATAGAGGCAGCAAAATTAGCTAGTGAACTTACTAGTCCACTGATCGTCTTGAAACAAATAAATATTATATATTGGTTTTAGTTTGCTTCTTAGCTTTGTCAGAGGACTGATATGTTTAGGGATCAATTTGCAGATCTGACGATAACTTCCTTTAGAAAAGATGGAGCTTAGAAATCGATAGATAAAGAAGTAGATAGATTCTTAGTGTCAGGGTTTCATTATAGATGAAATTTATTATTTTAGTATTGAAGTACGTTTTTGCATCCTATAAAATAAAACAGACATTGAAAACTGTTGTTGATTATTTTCCGTACAATTGAAAGTGAGGGGATTCCCCGTAACATGAAATGACTGTAAATCATCATTTGATTGAGGATGTCCTCGCTTATAGTTATTTTCCTGCGTAAATAACTTGCATATTTATATTGAAGCGTAACTGTACCCTATTCTTTTAATTTACGCTGTAATAATCAATGCACAATTTCTCTCGAACTATAGCTGGTATCTTGATGCTTAGATCGGTGTCATTCTAAATAGTACAAATAAATAGGCCATCAGTTAACAGATAACGTATGAATTATTTGGAACTTTCTACACAGACATTTTTAACAGTGGTAGATCCCGCAACAACAATATTTGTTGGGTGCACGAATTGGCCGGGTCGACCGGTGCAATACCACGACCACACAGAAGGCAGGCGTGAAGTGGAAGCAATCCGCGTTTCGTCTGATGAGTGTGGTACCGGAGGCCTAATTTTAGTCCTCTTCCCCTTCCCACCCTTTTCTTATTAGGATAGGATGGGAAGGGAAAGTGGATTTGGCGGAAGAGGGGATGCATAGGAAGGAGAAATATCCTCTTTCTGTGCATCCCCTTCTCCGTTGATTAAAGGTAGGCAACGCATCTGCATTTGCGGATGTCTATGGGCAACGAACGCCTCGCTATTTCGGCGAATCCAGATTGCCGTTTGCTCGTTTGTCACCTTATGATATATAAAAAAAAAGACTTGTATTATGTATTGGTACGGTTAAAATTTGCATAAAATCGCAGTATATATGACATAATAGTATTGGAGGTGCGGTGTCCCCGTTGGGTGTAAATGGGTCAGTCGCCCATCGCGCCAGGTTTGTTTGGGTCCCGCGTATCGACCGGCGGCAGAGTGCGCGCGCACCGTGCCCTGTCGTCCCCTGTCGCCCCCCACCGCCTATTGCAGTGCTTGCGGAGAATTATATAAACAATTCACCCTTCCTTATTTTTTTTGTTCTTGAATATTTATCTATATTGTATTTCAATATGTTGCAGATGTTTTAATGGCCGCTTTCCATAATGTGAATGCTACATTTTTATATTTCTATAAGTATGTACATTGTCTTTAAATAAGGTTTATATTATGTTAAACCCCAGTTCAAATTAAATATTAACGGGAAATTTACATTTAATTGTCTTTCTATTAATAAAGTGTGAATATAAAAATATCGAAGTTGTAGTAGTAAATGGGTTACCGTATTCTAATCTTGTTCAAGTTATAAAGCGCAGGTTAGCGTAATTTTGACCTACATTTACATCGGCACCGACCCAATATGGGTAGGTTTTGAGATCGATGCATGTATGTATATATTTAGGTTAAAAGGTCAACTAGAAAAATAACTTATCTATTGGTTTCGGTTTGTGGTCAGAAAACAAAATCAATTTAAATCTGAATTTACTAGTGTGACTAGTATATTTGGTATACTGGCATATTTGGTATTCTTAATTTACCCTTAATATCGCACCATTTAGAGTTTTATGATATTAGGACCAAGTGCCTTAGTGTTTTTGGACTATAACATAGATTACATAAGCTATTACTGTGATGTATTCTAATAGTAGTATGATGTTTTTGTTTTAAACGACATCTTTCTGTCTAATTGATTGAAGTTCAGTCTGTAACAGACTTTGTCAAAGGCCGAATCAGTCAGTTGCAATGACGTGTCGTAAATCATTAATTGAACAAACTAGTTGTTGGTACTATTATAAACATGTGACAAAACATGTGTCTCTCTAGTTTCATCCTCATATTAATTGACGCTGGTATACTACCATTCAAATTTTATGGCCGTTCGAAATTTTACAATTGACAAGGCTGGTCAGATTAAAATATAAGGTATCGGCAGACGTAAGGAGAGGCGGTGTCGCACACTTTTACGCGCCTTCCTCCTGCAGTGGGCCTACCTGATCTCTGCTCATACCAGCTCACCTAAGGAGCCGCAATACAGTTTGAATCTTGCCAAAAGTTTAGAAGTGCTTTAAATCTGAAAATTCAGTTGTAAAAGTATATTGTATATTTTATGAAAAAAAAAATGATCATGCCATTTTATCCACTTCCTTATTATTTTCTTTACTAGTCCTTATTAGTCTGGCTGCTATTTAAGAGCTAATAATAATTTTTCAGGATTTGTTTGACACACACTTGTGCGATGTCCACACACAATGTTTCGCGTTATTGTGATTATTAAAATATAATTGATAATTGAAAAAAAAAATGTTGTTTATTTGTTTTTAATTTATATTGCTACACGGTCACAGTAGAACGAGTCTTAATTGCAGACAATTTAAACAACGACCTTCATGGCGAACAGTAAAAATAGGTATTTAAATGGTCAAGTTAAACGTAGGCTCGTTGTGAGGTCAGTTATTTTTTATAAACACCTTTTCGCTTCTATAAAGCAATATGACACGAGTTATAAAAAAGTAAAAGTCAAAACTGAGATTAACAAAGACTAAAATTATTGTATTTACTTTTTATTTTTGTTAAAACTGTAAACATAAAGGTTATCCACACAACTTTATAAATATCTATTAAAACTAGAGTGGGTAAATAACTGTAATTTACTTACGATTTTTTATTAATGTTAAAAATACAGGTTGTTTATTAAGATCATATTGTTCTTTGTTAATTGAAAACGTACCTAATAATATCTTATTATAATTAAATAAATACGAGTCAGAAAATTGTTATTATATGACAGGAATATTGAATTAAAATAACTTTGATGTGGAATGAACTCCGTGTTTGTCTTTCATTCGACTTTATCTTGACTTATTCATGAAATAATACGCCGAGATTCCAGTAGATCTATGTTGGTTGTGCCCGTCTTGATACCGTCTAGACAGATTTAATTTCATTGTCTGGTTGGTTGCGTATTATTCTATTTTTAGTCATCAAGGTCTTTGACAAAAGTACATAATTTGGAATTAAATTATAATATTCAATTTTAATTTTCTTTACGAATTCAAATCATAAATGTGAGTGAAAATAAATGTGACTTTAAAACAATTGGTATAGAAGAATACTTTCCATACAATTAATATAAAGAGACTGACGCAAAGGTATTTTTTATATTATGCAATTCTTTTAGTTTTTTTTATTATTCCTAGTTGGATTGAATTGTAATGTTATTTTGTACTGATCGTTGTTCTTTTATGTTAATTTTGATAGTAATTTCCATATTTTGGATTTCGCAATAGATTGCAATGAATGAGGTGTCTATCTGGGGCACTCTGCAAGGGGCATCGTTTGAGGCGACGGCTCGTAGCGCTTGCGCCGCGCCTGCCCCACGCGCCTCTGCGGCCCCGTGTTCGATCGCGTTACGTAGACGCTCTGAAACGTAATTGTAAGTAGGTCGGAGTTCATTGCGCGCGCACTTCCTCGGTCCGCCTCCTCACCCTGGTTAGAACGACGCCTTCACGCGCCAGTACCCCCTTTTGCTCCCCCCTCGCCCCCATCTCCTACAAACGACGTCACTATTGATCGCGCACGTGGCGCCGTAAATGACGTAGCGGCTGTCGCGTCGATAGTACACCCCGGCCGTACACCCCCGCCGCATTGCCGCCACCCCAACTCGACTCGTGTCGGCCTGCATGCTGCAATTAATAACTATCACCCCCTCCCACTCCGTCCTTCGTCTCAAACCCCGCTAGTGCGTAAGCCTACTTTTATAATTATAAACTGTAAAATGATACTTCATATAACCTTTGAGAAATTAAAACAAATGACTATCGTCTTTACATAAATATTTGCAAACTTTGATAAAAATAATGCCTATCTCAAATAGTAAGACGTAGTTGTTGTACAAAATGTCATAATATAGTGTGTACGATTATGTCAAATCATAATAAAATATTTGGGTTATAATTATAATAATGATGTGTTCACCAAAACTTCTGTATAATAGTTCGGCTAAAGACATTAAAAAATATAAAGGCTGGACATTCTGATTTTTCCACTGATTCAACTCAATAGTGGTTTTTTCTCAGTTGTTGGTTTAACAGACATGACATAGAACATTTGCCAAAATTGTAATAAGCTCCATCTTTTGTTAAACAGTGTTGTTTTATGCTATCTCTATAGCTACATATTGTATTTGAATGTCTTTGATTTCGGCGATGTTACTCGGACAATCTTACTAATATTATAAATGCGAACGTTTAGATGGATGGATGTTTGTTTGGAGGTATCTTTGAAACGGCTTAACGCATCTTGATGAAATTTGGCATAGCCTCGAAGAACACATAAGCTACTTGTTAAGTTTTTTGTTTTTAGTTACGAGCGGACGGAGTAGCGAGCAACAGCTAGTTATAAAATATATCCACTATTTCAGCTTGCTATCCTATTAAAATCGTGACGTTATATTATGCACTTTACTAACTGTTGCAATCTAACGTTATAAATAAACAACGACCTGACCTTAAACTAACCTAAATTCTATTTTTATCTTTGCTTCAAGTTGCAAACAAAGATTTTACAGTTTGCTTATTTGTAGATTATATAATCGCCATTATAAATCTTATTCTTTTGAAAATATGTCACGACATGCTGTAAACATTTTGAAATAATAGACTGGATTTCCCTTGGAAAAAATATGTATCTCACTGAGGATAATTTTCAGTCACGGAAGATGATCATTGTAGTGAGATATGCCTTGAAACTGGAATTTCAAGGTTTTAATATGCGCAGTACTGCATCTCAAGGTCTGAAAGCAAGTGAAATCGAACTACGTATTTACCGCAGATCTTATTTATAAAAAGTTTTCAAACATACATTGGTAAATAGGGACTACACGCTGTAAACAATTTTAAAGAGGTTTATTGAGTTTCAAATATGAATGTTGCTCTTCTCCGCAAATAATTATATGTATTGGACAAACGGAATAACAAGTGATTTTTATTCTTTGTAAAAATCTCTGTTGTAATAAAATAGCTTCGAATTGCATATGTTTACGTTGTTATGAAACTATGGATCATTTCATGTCCTATTGTAAGGAAAAACAGGTAGGCTTATAGATATGTTGGTGGAGGCACGTGGTCTGTTTGTATGCTGCGCGCGTGCAGTGATGATATTGACATCAAATTGCATTATTATATCTTTTTATTACTGTGGCCGCTATTTGCGTGGTCGAGGTTAATACGTTTATGAATTCCACGAACTTAAATGCAGGAAATTGGTGGCGGTTTTTGCAGTACCGTATTTAAGTTTGTTTACTGATTTAACTGCGATTTAAACAAAAAAACCAGCGTATTGTAGATGAAAAACTTATTACGTAATAATGACAGTATAAATTTACATCGTGGTTATGGGTCGCGCAAGCGATGGCTTAAAGGGCAGAGGTCGTGGTGCAGTACGACTGCAGCGAGAGCGGGCGGGGAAGGGAGTACGAGGTGGCGGGCGGGTGCTCTAGGCTGCCGGGCGTCTTGGAGGCGAGGGGCGCATGGACCCACCATTACATACATTAATCAATATAGTAGTATCGTATAAACATTTCCGTGAAGAAGGTTGTTTTACATAACACCGAATGTCTGGGTCATTAAACGTAAACGCGCTTTTTTTTATTTGTCCGGTATTTTATAGAGACTAAATAGTGTTTCCTATTTATATTGCGTTTTAATTGATTAGATATATTACGTACGTAAGATCCCGATTCAATTGAGTCACGATGATGTTTAAAACTAACTTAATAAAATCACTATTTATGAGAATTATAAACCTGTGAACCGGTTTACAAGGCCTTTACAAGATAGAGACAGCCTAGCTTACACCGCTTTTTCCCAGTTAAATGTCACCACCAACCGACCATACCATTTCCACTAGCATAGTTACGACTACGAGAGTTGTGCGTCTAGTCCGATATAATAATGGTTATCGATATTTTTTCATATTCAATAAGTATCACACTATTTAATTTACAAGTTCTCGGTACTACGTAAAATCAACCGTAAAACGTTACCGTTGTTAGTCTGCTGACGTTATCGACAAATCGATAATGTTTATTTGAATCGTAAAGTGTGCGCGCAATCTATAGTTCGATAGCGATTGGTCACATTTGATAAATATAAAAAATATACGAGGAAGCACGTAACATACATAAATAATGCAATAGGACAAATGAGGGGTATTGGTCTATACAACTTTAGCTTCAAACAGGGTCCCGTTTTAATTTCTATTTTACTATCACATGATCAGTAACAACAATTTACTATGAGTTGAAATTGATTTATTAAGTCTATAACTTTTCATTAGATTTAGTGATATTATACATGTTTATTTTATTTTTATGAAAAATGAATTAGACCTTTTTTCCACTAAACCACTAAATGAGTAGTATTTACACACTAGTTATAGATTATATTGGTCTATACGTGAGTTTTTTTATATATTTCTTAATCCCTCCTTGTTTAAGAAATACAAACATATATAGATCATAACACGTGCGTGCACTGATGACAGTCGACGGCCTTGTCGCGTCGTTGTACGCCTTCCAGCCGCTACTAGCCTTGATTGCTGCATTATTAGAATACCTCCTGCACAGGCTGTGCAGGTCATGGTTTGCTATGCAGCTATGATAATTAGGATAACGGTAAAGAGAACGCGCTCTCTGCTATTATTATGCCATACATTATACTGTTTGTGTAGAGTTTTCCTTGAACTGCTCGTAGCAAGCTAATAACAGCTCTACGTTTAGTGCAGAGTTTTTATATCGACAACCTGTACTTAGTTTAATAATACCTATAAATTCCAAAACATTACCTGTGAAAGCTCATGTTACAAGATGAACTCATATTTTCCTATAATTTTCACGTACTGCCTGAAAAAGTAAAATATCGTATTGTCGCAATATGTTAAATTTCACTCTTCTCAATTGCCTTCTTATCGTCATAGTCATGCAGTGTCCTGTCGGCCGTAACTACGTACGTACACTGCAATAATTTTAATACAAATTTAGTCGATGGCGATTGTCACAAATATTACTCTAGGTCCACTGTTCTTAAAAACAACGTCGGTTATCTTTCTATGGTAATCTCGTTAACACATCTAATCCTATAAGGATGGTTAAAAAGAAATTAAATTGTAGTGGAAAACTTTTATTTAAACCAAACCTATTGCATAAAAGTAATTAGGGACCTTAATTATGGACCGAAAATAACCTTGGGTCATGTACATCAGTTATATAAAGTGATTTATCTACGTTGTCATCGCAATAGTTGGATATTTTATGTTGATGGGTTCTTTTGGAAATACCAACCGTTTCCGTCGCCCTTATCTGGCCATCTAAGTTATTTATAGAACGTATTTCCACCGTGTCTCAATAGGTATATTTAACTTTACGACTTTATTATGTCATATGTACTGTTGGGGATTTTGTTCTTGACATTTTCATAGAGTTCACACATGTAAATATTGCGATTGAAATTGATGCTATCGCTTAGTATGTATAATAAAAATAAACATTTGGGGAGCCTTATTCATTAATCATTCAACAAAATAACTTTACTTTTAATTTATTTGTATCAAATCAACCGCAGTAATATTCTGGTAACACTATATAGTGCAGCGACACACCGCGCATTATCACTTTCCTTGTATAGATCATATCGGTCGTTTCTAGCAATTAAAATATTGGCTTTGCGTATTTATTTTTCTTAGAAGTATTGAATGCAAACAAAACTCAATCATTTACCGACGTTTTCTGCGTACCGAAGCCGGACCCTACGATGGCGGCGGCGTTTTCACACTTGAACGATTGCATACCGTTACTGTTTGTTCCACTCGATGGTTTTCTGGAAACGTACAAATATCGTACTTTTAATGACATCGTATATTGTAATAAATGGATACAAAAATATACGGTTCGAACTCAAAATGGCATCAGCAATACTAAGTATTAGGGGTATAATGGGCATTTATTTTTCCATAAAATGTCTGGTGAGTTTTGGTATTATGACCAGTGGAAACTTTAGAAATTTGAGATCAATGGGCAGACTAACTGTACGTTAGTCTTACTAGATACTTTAATTACGCAACTTTGAGTTTTATTTAATTGTAATCAAATATAAACTAACTGTTTGCTCTTCTACTCAAATTAATTGTTATCTATCAAATTGAACTTCAAAGCTTATGATTTCGTGAGGATGAAAATGGTTTTTCTATTCCATTTCAAAATGAACCCGGACCATGTATCGCATTAATAACAATGCAGCGCAAACGGTACTTTTCTTGTTTACAAAAGAACGTTGATTTAATTGCAAGTGAGCGATCTGATGCATTTAAAGATTATTGTCTACAAAAAACCGGACAACGTCTGAGCCCACTGCACTGTGACGCAATTTGTTTTTCAAACTACACTTAGTCACCATTTGGAGTGTTTTGTAAATGAGATGGCTTCGTTTCTTGATTATAAATAAACATTGATGCACTCGCTTTCCACGTCTTTAAAGACTCGGTTATCCTCAATTATTTGTTACACCAGTATATGATGCTCGTTTCACGCAATTTCATGTTTAAATAAACGGCTAGTATATGAAAATTGTACATACAATTTTTTTTCAATTGACTTGTTTTTTTTTTAATCTACGCGGAACACAATGCCTTCTGGTATATCATTCACCGTCTACTTACAAAGTTGCAACAACATTTTGTGAGCATATAATTTATTTTTTAAGAGTTGGCCTTTGACTCATTCTTTGTTTACATGTAATAAACGAACCTATTTTCAATTCCAACCCTACAATACAATGGGTACTGCGTTTAACTTTTCGTTTGAGCGCTTTGTATTTCGGTGATCTATCGTGACATGCGTTTTCATTATGAACTTGTTTCGGACGCGTCTATTGATCGAGACTAGATTACTGGCACTTTTATTGTTCGTGTACGATGACGGAATTGTATGAAAAGTGTACAAAGCAAATTGTTTTCGAAGCTTCATGGAATATTTTGTTTGAGTTTGCTCAATAAATAATGTTGACAGCAATATTGTTGAACTTTTTGAAGACAGTATTTGATAAATATTATCGCTGTAATGTTTAACATTAATTTGTTGTTTTACGGATGTAGGTTATTGTTAAAAAACCTATTAAATTATAATAATTTATATACCAATTTTTGTCATTTTCTTATTGAAAATTGTTAATATTTCCGGAACATTTTCTGTGTTTAATAGGAAATTAAAAATGATACATTGAAAAGAAAACCATTCACCGAAAAAATAATTCTAGGATAGTCTGACCAACAATATAGAAAACTACACCATTACCACATTTAATCGGAAGGAAAGTGTTGTTAAAAAACAGTTTTTGACGTTTATGTTTGACTTTTCCTTCCTCAACTATAATTATGCTTGATCCCTATTACATGATTTATGCAAGATATTTAAGTATTCCTACAATTAATTGATACTAAATATTATTATTTATAATTTACTAGCGACCCGCCCCGGCTTCGCACGGGTGCAATGCAAAATATACCTACTACAGAATAAATGCACAATTTATTTAAGGTACTTAAATGGATAAGGATTAATGCTGTATTGTTTAAAATCACTTCGTAAAAGAATAAAAATGGTTATGCTGGGTTATCCCTAAGAGATAGACATATACCATCGCGGACTTTTTTGTTGAACTTTTTAAGGTGAACAATACTGTAGTACATTATTTTGGTCTATCTCGTAGGGTTCAGCCAGCGTTTGCAATATAAGCGCAAAAAAACGTGCTTATTTACGACATCACATTAGAAAACTTTAAATTTATCAGTGTTTCTCTACTATATTATGCATTTATTATACATACAAACCTTCCTTAAGAATCACTCTATCTATTAAAAAAAACCGCGTCAAAATCCGTTGCGTAGTTTTAAAGATCTAAGCATACATACGGACATACAGCGAAAGCGACTTTGTTTTATACTATGTATTGATTGACGTAAATCTATGGTTAACAGGAAAACATTGAATTTATCCTTAAAAACTGCACAAGTTTTATTTTTCTCGTAATTGTTTATATGTGATAAATATTTATATAAAGCTTAGTTTGACTTCTATAAATAGCCTGGCAGCTTCGATCATTCAAATGGTTCGATTACTCAGCATCCGCGGGGGAAACTCCGTATGACTCGCATACCTGTGCTGTGATTGAAGTATATAGTGGCGAATTCTGAACTATGTATAAGGATTCTAGATTGCTATTGTTACTCTAATTGTTGGTTTCCAAGGCCAAAATTCCTGAACAAAACATGTCATCTCTCTGATTATATTTGAAAAAAAAAAACAGAGATAAAAATATGTTTTAAACTGTGATTTAGTTCTCAGAAACCAACCATAAATCAGTTAAATGTTAAGTAAATGCAAAGAAGAAGTAAGAAGAAGTAAGTAAGAAAGTAAAAATAACAAATAAAAGTACCGAAAAATAGTTCGAGATCGATTATTAATTGCCGACGATAAAAAGTATTATAATATTTTGCATAAGCACTCTATAATTATTGTATAGCTTTTTTTGTAATAAAAATAATTTTATTTTCTAAAGCTGACAAATTACAAGTTACTCGTAAGAGTCCCAATTTCCTTAATTTAACTTTCACGAAGGTTCTGCGACGTCGAACGTCTGCGACGTTTTTTCGTCTAGACGTCGACCCTCAGAAAACATTATACATTTCATCGAAACAAGCATGATAATAATGAGTAGATGTATCCAGTTTTATATAAAACGGGTCGTCTAGACTACGTCAGATTTGGGTGTTGTCTAGACGGGCCATGACCTCGTTATCGTGATTACAATCTGTGTAAGTGTGCACGCGGGGGTTAAGTATGCTGTGTACATCTATGTACATGTATTTGTATTCGAATTACAATCCCCTTCTGTAAATGCACGATGTCAGAAAATAAGTGGATATTGTAATGAACGAAATGTGCCTTTGTTTGCAAATGTGTCTAGCCAACATAGATTTTAAATTTGTTAAAATGGCAGACAAGACGACATTTATAAAATATATTTTGCAAGGGAAATTTAAATGAAACCATTGGTAGAATTTGGGTTAAATCAAGTAGCTAATAAAAAACTTTACTTCGAAATTAACACAATTATTATCATATTATTGTTCAATTTGAGGTTATTTCTAATAGGACTTTGTTGCACAATAGTTTTTTACAATCTACGTATAACTATGTTAACTATCATCATGACGATTCGGAGATTAATTTGTGTAACCTAAGATTACCATGCGTATAAATTAAATAATCACGCCGCCTGTGACGCGGCCAAAGATGAGCTTGATCATGATACGACAAAGGATCTTGCGCTAATTAATAATTCTGACTTTCAACTGTTACATATTATTGCGCAATTATACATTTTATCACAATCATAACTTTTAAGGTCACTGACATTCCACTAGTTGTGAAGGACGCGCATAGATCATCTATAGGTTTACGTAATATTATAAAAGATTGAATTTTTGTTCTTGTTTAACTCAACAACTACTTATTAAAATGTTTGATATCAAATTGTTAAGTTTAACCAATAATCTTTAAAAGATTAAAAGATGGTCGGAATGCAAACATAAAGAAAATAATTATGAAATGTGTGCAATATGAAATCGATGATAAACTCGAATGTTATTTAACGTAATTGGACCAAAACAATAGTGATGCCATCGTTTGATTGTTAACTGATGATGTCAACGGAGCTGGATTCGTCATAGCGGTGTAACTGTTCGCTGTAATATAAAACACACTCAATTAGGGATTGCAATCCGGCGTCATTTTCAGTCCGGCCGGATACGACCGGATTCCCATCAATCCGGCCGGATCCGACCGGATCCGACCGGATTGATTAAATCAAGATGATTTTCGCTTTTTAGTACAAAATAAGTAAGTTAATCAAGTGTCACTGCACTTATATGTAGGTAGTTTATTAAAAATAAATCACAAATATATAAAATCGACTTTATTTCTTAACCAACGTTAAGACAAATAGACAACAAGAAAACAATTAAAATTTAGTAGTGTAGGTAACTATAGTAATAATTTTACGACGTAACGAGTAGCTTAGTCTTTCTAGATTTCACTTTCACAAATAGATCAATTTATAAGTAACAACATTAATTATCAAGTAACTATAATATCTAATAGATACAATTTTTTTTTTTTTTTTTTTTTTTTTTTTTTTTTTATTTATATTAAACAGGGTACAAAATACAAAGTTATATTAAAAGTGTCTAAAAACCCATCGTGGGTTTGTCCAGACACTTTAGTACTACGCTATGAAATATAACTGAAGGTAAGTTTAGATTAATTTTTTAAACAGCAACTAAGTGAGATCGCTCATACCGTCATATACAGGGTGCACAACGGGTAATAATTATATAATGCTCAGGATTTAAGATAGTAGTCTTTAAGTATGTTTTTTAAATTTTTGTAGTTTATGTTATTTTTAATTTCAGAAGGTAAATTATTTATTAATGTTGGAATTATATATTCTGATGTACGCATACCATAGACATTGACATGTTCTGGAATTGACAATTTTTTATTTGTTATACTCCTAGTTGTAAGTTTATGATTAATTGGAAGCTGAATTTCATTCCGAAAATATTGTTCAACTAATAAGTTATATTCTACTTTTTTATGTACTGGAATTACTTTACAATGTTTAAATAGTTTTATAGGGTCTTTAGAATAATTCTGTTTTATTTTCGCTGGTGTTATTAGTTTTAAAATTTTATATTGTATATTATATATTTGATTTAGGTATGTTTTATAAGTTCGTCCGTAGCTACTTAATCCGTATGATATTATACTTTCTACAAACGCCATATACATAGTTATTAACCGTACGTAATTAACTGAAATGAGATCAAAATCATTATTAAAGTATTTGAGAATGCTAACAAACAAGTCTTATAGGTATTTATGATTATAACAGATACCATCATGATTTGATGAATCTGTTGAACGAATGAATGGCAAAAATTATCACAATAATGAGTTTAGAACTCTTTAGTTTAATCAACTTACGATAAATAATTATTTTAAGTAATAATTGTAAAAAAATATAAGTATTAAAAGAAAATCAATATTGATTTTGAAAATAAGATCGTAGAAAACAAACATTGTTAATTGTGTCATCAGCTAAACGACTTCTAATAGAGCTGCAAATATATACGCACAACGCATTTAAAGTACCTACTCATGCAACAGCTATATTATTTTCTCACAAACTGCTAGCACCGGATCCGGTTTTCGGATCCGGTATATTGGTACCGGATCCGGTAACCATTAAATGATGCCGGATCCGCCGGATTACCGGATCCGTTTTTCCGGATTGCAATCCCTACACTCAATGCTTCCCGCCTTACGTAATCCAATTTATTGTAGATGTTATCAGATCCTAAGAATGCTTTGATGCATGTGAGCTGTGTTCCTTTATTAATACACATACACGTCAATGGTTTGCTTACAGAAATTAATTTTGCAAGTGCTTTTCGTTAGTAGCGATTTTCAATATCCAAATTCAAAAGACTTGTTGCGACAAAAAGTGATAAAATATACGCAGTAGCGAGATGCAAGTACAGAAAAAAAAACTTTAAAAGATAAAAAGTTTAGTAGCGACTTTTTGTTTGACTCGGCGCGTCTAAAACAAGCCTATTCTTTTGTCCAAAAGTACGAAATGAAACGCCGAGTACTATTATTATATAAAGTGTACCAAAATTGATTTGAAAAACATCTGCACTACAAAATGTTGATGGTAAATTAACTAAAAAGTCTTTTTCAGACAATAAAAAAACTGCTATACGCAGAATTTAAAACTAAATTATCATTAATCAATAAATATTCACTTAGTAATGCTGATACGAAAGAAAATATATAAATTATATGAAAACATTCACATGATCATAATGATTGTATTTTAAGGAAATGTAAAATTAATATAATGATAATATACTTTTATTTAAGCTGATTCAATTCTAACATCAACATAAATATTTCCTTAGTCATTACAATTCAACACAATTTGTTATTCTTTACTTATCGTTAGATTTGGAGACCAAAATCCACGTTTAAAACATATTGTTATATTTGTTTTGTTAAAGGTAATGACTGGAATGATGATATGTTTAATACAGATACTTTAATCTCAGAAACCAACGGTTAATATTACATGCAAATTATTTGAGATAGAATCTATCCTATAAAGATCCCTGATCCTTGATCCGAGAAAATTATTGTGTTACAAAATCATAATATGTACCTCTAACCCTAAAAATTGTATAAAATTTGCAGCTATTATAACTCTGATTTTCCCTAATACACCTAGCGAACTATGCGAACCGAAAACTTATTTCAAATTTGCTACAACTTTTTTAATTACTTTTCTTGTTTAATTATTTGATAACCTTTAAAATTTTCCTTATGAAAAAGTTGGTGTACGGCTGCAAGACTTACCTGTTTTAACTTTTCCTACGCAACCTTAAAATTGTAAAGAAACTTTTATGATTCATATTTATGCATTAAAAAGATTTCGTTGTTTTAGTGATTCCCGTCTACTGTAGTTAAATATTGATAATCTGAGTAGTACATAAATATAAAAATGTAACATAGTTCGCATTGCACTAACACTTTGAAAAATGACTTCACTTTTTAAGTCGAATTTGTGAACTCCATCTGTATCTATATGTCATAAATCTGTGGCCAACATCTACTTATTATTTTACAGACAGAATATAAATTTTTACACATGTTTTATATGAATTCACGCAACTACTCGTACTTTACACACACGGACGGACTCTGTCACGGATCATTTAACGCTTTTACATGGTTTCTGGACAAATTGTGTTATTATTAAATTTGTTCGAAATGATATGTACGATGTTAACACGTTCAATGTTCATTTACAAAGTTCTAAAGATGCACTTTGAACCATTACTAATAGTTAAAGATGATTATGAAAACGGATCTCGCTACATGAGTCGGTGGTAATGAACGCTTTAACATTTAAATATTTCAATCCCTTTATTTAATTATGGAAATGGTTTGTTAATGAAACGATGCATTCTTGCGCGCGCATTTAAAAAAGTACACACTATTGATAATTAAAAAATAACCTTTTCCACGATTTAAAAGTAATATTAGCGGTATCTTCAAAATCATCAATATCAATAATTTAATTTCGATTGTATACATGTACTAAAGAACTATGCATTATTATACTGATTATCCTTGTTTCATGCATTGAAATTACAAATACTTGTTTTAAAACACTTTTGATATATTACATAATATAGAGTTGTCACTTTCTTATCTATACGCATAATAAAACAACATTATAAATATAACACATGCCTATAATATTAACGAATATTTCAATTTAAAAATCATTCATAGCTCAAGTTATTTATTCAAGATATATATATTTTTTAATTCAATATCAAGTAATAAGTAGCCTATGTGTTCTTACAGACTTTATTCTACATCTGTGCTAAATTTCGCCAAAATCCGTTGAGCCGTTTCGGAGATATCTTCAAACAAACATCCATCAATCCAACCATCTAAACATTCGCATTTATAAAATTAGTACGAAGTATGATTAGTATGATAAATACATAAATCAATAATTTATTTTGTTTGTTGTAAGTCGTAAATAATTATAAGTTTTATGTTGGAACGCATAAATAAACGTTATCAAATCTTTTAACTTGCCGACCCGGAAACAGTAATGTTATAAATAAGTTTCTTAAAAAAATAAAGGAAATCGAAAGCATTTTATTGGCCTGCTCTTCCTCCGCTTAGATCAAGTATAAAGAAATTGTTTCGCATAAATATGCACTTAAAAGAACAGAAGTGTGTTACAGTTCTGATCTTATTAATACGAAATTGACTAAATAAATTCCCAACCTTATGTAATTAATAAATTATGATTAAACTAGCTGTCGCCCTCGACTCTGTCCTCGAGGGATTAAAAAAAGACTTAGGATCCTATGTGTTCTTTCAGACAGTGTTCCACACCTATGCCAAATTTCAGCGAGTTCCGTTGAGCCGCTCTGGAGATAACTTGTAATCAATGACTTATAAGAGACTATAACTTTAAAAACATCTTAGCTTGTAATAAACATCCATCCATACATTCATTCGTCTTAACTTTCGCATTTATAATATTAGTAAAAAGTAAGATTAATAAGATACATCATGGCTCTATAATACAGGCTGTTAATAAAGTATGCTACTAATACACTATTACAGCCCACTAGCCTACACTAGCCTATCAACTCGGACCAAATAAGATCTGTTCAAATGTGTTTAATTTATGTTTACTTCACCTTCCTAATTGCGTAAAAAGGTAAGGAGGGAGTGAATTGAATAAAAAAGAAAATACAAGCACAAGCATCAAGTCATTTAACTCCTTTCAAAAATTCTGTCAACTTCATTAAAACAATATTATCGTAATGACATGAGTAACAGTATTCGATAATGACTTTGTTTTTTATTAAAAAGAAAATTCTCGTACGTTTCGACAATGATTTGCGTCATGAATCACTATTTACAGTTGTATTCCCGTTGACTCGAAACGGCTTGTGAATGAGCGAGTGAGGCGAGTAGTTTTGGAGCGTCCCGCACGTGGGAACCGAGCGGGCAGCGCGGCGCGGCGCGGGTTCCCACGCGCATTGTCCTAGCCGCCGACTATTACGACAACCCTGATCACAGCCTTTTATACTTTTTACAATGATTATCGTTTTTCAAGCGAGTTTTTATTTTTGTTACAGATAATCTTTGGTGTTGGTACACGTATTTAGGTAAATATTAAAGTATTTACTCTTATTTCACTATAAATTATGTAAAAAAATGTGTAATTGAATCTCTATTCTTAATGTCTCTTCTTTTAATTTATTTCACCATTTTAATAGTATAAATAGTTTCAAAAGTTTTTGAACTCATGAAGTATATTTATGAGGAACGATAAAGTTAATTTTCAATTACAAATTTACCTCCAACTTCTATAATAAAAATTAAAGTAACCGTTTAAGACAATATGTTTCTGAAAACAAGCGATTAAAAGTAAATAGTATGTAAATTTATTTCAAAGGCACCTTTTACGTAACGATTAATTGTACGTTGGGAAGTAAGACAATACATTTGCGTCGGTGTCGGTGGCGCCAAGGTCGAGGTTGTTGAACCCATTGCCAGTTTGCACGGGCGCCGACCGAAGCCCGCCGGGTTTAATAAATTACATACTTATACCAACACGATATATCATTTGCGTGCCGCGAGGATTCGCAATATATCAAACCAAATAACAAATGAACGCGAACATCGACCGATTTGTAAGAAGCATATTTTTTTTAAGGTCATGGCTTTTGCGCCTGTGACATAAATAGAATTATTGTTATAAACTTCACTGTAAAACTATGAATTTTGTATTAACAACTGGATATTCATTCTACGTTCAGTAGAACAAATAATAAAGACGAGTTAGATTAGTACAAGAAATCCCTAAAATGTTGGCCCGAATTTGAACGGACGCGTTTTTTACGTTGCGTTGCGTTAAAACCCGGCGTTAAGGATGAAAACTTTAAGATCACTGGTTTAAAAAACGCCTCAGCGAATGTGGACTTAAACGTACCAGTAAAATCTCACAACGCGAAAATAAAATATTAAAGCGTAATTTAGGTGTGAAAAATTATTATCTCTGTTTTAATAATATACCACCAGTTTCATAATTTGTTTCATATACTCTTGCTATATGCAGAAACTAACGAATACTTAACAAGTTGTTTAATTTGGCGATGTGCGTAATTGTATTGAGTGCGAGAATGTCATCGACAATTTTCCGGAACGAAACCTAAATTCTCTCATTGTTATGTATAACAGAACGGAGTCAGACAATGACGGGGTCGACGTTTGTCAACATTTACCATGGCTCTGACGTCTTTCAGACGCAGACTGTACGTAAAAATATGTATACAAACCATAAAACAAATATAATTTCGTTCGATGTACGATATGATTAATTTTATTGTGCTACGAGGGCAAAACTCTTTTATCAATTTCTATTTATGTAAGTTTCGTTTACAAGAGAAATGTTCCTGATAAGGGTTTGTTGTTTACCCTGCTCTTTAATTCCAAATACCATAATAATGATAACATGGCAATAATATTTTTGTTTGTTCGGAGCCACCAAACATGGAATCTTTAGAATTGACATTGTAAGGTTTAATTGTACTAAAATAAACATTATAATGACTCTGATTTCATCTTACTAATGTTATAAACTAGCTTTTACACGCGACTCCGTCCGCGCGGAATAAAAAATAGAAAACGGGGTAAAAATTATCCTATGTCCGTTTCCTGGTTCTAAGCTACCTGCCCACCAATTTTCAGTCAAATCGATTCAGCCGTTCTTGAGTTATAAATAGTGTAACTAACACGACTTTCTTTTATATATATACTAGCTTTTACCCGCGACTCCGTCTGCGCGGAATAAAAAAAAAAAAAGAAAACGGGGTAAAAATTATCCTATGTCCTTTTCCTGGTTCTATGCTATCTGCCCACCAATTTTCAGTCAAATCGATTCAGCCGTTCTTGAGTTATAAATGGTGTAACTAACACAACTTTCTTTTATATATATAGATAGATGTGAAAGTTTAGATGGATGGATGGATGGATGTTTGTCGTACAGCTCGGACGGGGTCACACACAAGGAAATTTGGCATACCTACATGTAGAACATAGTCTTGAAGAATACATTTATTAAGTGTTGAGTGTATAAATAACAACACAATATATTAATACAGTTAATGCATGCAAAAACCAAACCGCTGGAGCAGGTTATCAAATCTTGTTACGTGCAGTTCATGACAGCGTTGAAGTTGTCGTTATTTTTACGCTACTGGATTTTTTATAATAACTTTGTTTTCGGACCTAACCCTTCGCTATACTTTTGATTAAGTAATCAAAAGTATAGCGAAGGGTTAGGGTACCTATATATTAAAAAAATAACGCTGTCGAAATATAATTTTACAAAAGATACATAGTCACGTACCAAAGTATAAACATAAATCATTTAATTTATAAACATAATCAAGAATATGAAAATTGAAAGAACGGAAAAGTAGACGTGACTTTTGAGCATAATATACATAAATGAATGTTTTTTTATTTTTTCATTACAATACTTATGTCGTAAGCAACTGTTAATAATAACAATTCAATCGCAGATGTAATGTTTTTGTAATTCAAAAATTAAATTAAGTAACTGTTATTTCAGGTTTTTCACATAGTGTGAAATAGTCGATTTTCTGTTTTTGTATCAATGTTATGGCAGCGAAAACCACGGTTATTAGTCGTTTAATTTTTCGTATGTTTGTTTGGTTTTTAAGTATGTCGGTACGTATGTATATAAACTACATATTATGAAAACGTATAGAATTATTAATTACATGCGTGATTTTATTTGTCTTGTGTAATTGAAAGTTAATTTAATTAATTAAAATTGAGAGTTTCATACAGTTAATTTTGCGTATCACACACAGTATAGTAAAAATGTGTGTACCTTAGAGAAATCACATTTTTTATTTTTTTGTTCTTATTTATGTTCTTGTTGAAAGCTGTAAACACTGCAAAAACATGTAGGTATGTTTTCGAAATAAAGTTACTCTTTATGGTTTGGTACAATAAACAACTTTGTTTATCACAATATTATGTTGTTGAAAACTTTCAGTTTGAACTCGATAAACACGCGAAATGTCAATACTTGAGAAAAATATGTCTTCAACAACAACTTTAATATGACCATTAAAAAGCTAATTATTTTATTATATATTTTATTACTTGGATGGTGTAAAATATAATTTATGAAATAAAATCATCAATTTAACACAAATGTAACTATATTTCCGTATTTTACTAGTTCCGTAGTAATACTACGTAGCGTTTTATGTCCTTTTCGTTGTATATTTTTTTATAACTGTTAGAGACAAAAATCAACACTGTGCCGGTGTATCGGCGCAGCACTAGACATGTCAAATATCTAACAGACTGTTGAGGGTAGTGTCACAAAAGGTTTTATAAGGAAGCGTGCGCTGCTGCTCGAGGCAGTCTCTCTCCATCCGTCATTGCGGAACGTCTGACATTCTTGTTACATTTTTGTTTACTTACGTTCGGTTTGAATTTATACTATTGCGAGGATTATTTAGAAGTAGAGTTAAATTCACTATTTCGCTGTTAATTTATTTCTTTTAAAATACTTTTGCATCAAATATCTTACATCAGAAGTGGGATAGGATCCGCGTGATTCTATCCACTTTGCTCACTCTGTGGTTGTGTTTGTATTTTCGTGAAAATAAAGGCTAAGAGAAAAATGTCAGAACGTTACCGTGATAATCGTTGTAGTCGCAGTAAGTTGAGTCGACATCAGAATTATACCAGTGTTCGCGAATCAAGGGTGCGCGGAATGCCAGACACATGATCGATAAAAGAAAATCAAAGATTGCCTATGGGGCGTATGATTGGTAATAATAATAAAACTTTTATTTCAGACACATGATCGATAAAAGAAAATCAAAGATTGCCTATGGGGCGTATGTCTAGCCTCCGGGCGTATATGTTGCCTCCGGGCGTATGTTTAGCCTCCGGGCGTATATGTTGCCTCCGGGCGTATGTTTAGCCTCCGGGCGTATATGTTGCCTCCGGGCGTATGTTTAGCCTCCGGGCGTATATGTTGCCTCCGGGCGTATGTTTAGCCTCCGGGCGTATATGTTGCCTCCGGGCGTATGTTTAGCCTCCGGGCGTGTATGTTGCCTCCGGGCGTATGTTTAGCCTCCGGGCGTATGTTTTGCCTACGGGGCGTATGTTTAATAACAATTATTATTAGTTTTATTTCAGATACATGGTTGATACAAAATGTGCTATAAGTTGTGCCTACGGGGCTATATGTTTGCCTACGGGGATGTGTTTTGCCTACGGGGCTATATGTTTTGCCTACGGGGCTGATTTGCTTTTAGGTCCTTTTTCTTGGAGGTGTTTTGGCTCTTCATGGCGCTTGGGACAGCGTGTAAAACGATGCAGCAAGGATCAATACTCCTTCGAGAACGAAGGAAATGCAGGATGGTCGAACTGTTAGAGACAAAAATCAACACTGTGCCGGTGTATCGGCGCAGCACTAGACATGTCAAATATCTAACAGACTGTTGAGGGTAGTCTCACAAAAGGTTTTATAAGGAAGCGTGCGCTGCTGCTCGAGGCAGTCTCTCTCCATCCGTCATTGCGGAACGTCTGACATTCTTGTTACATTTTTGTTTACTTACGTTCGGTTTGAATTTATACTATTGCGAGGATTATTTAGAAGTAGAGTTAAATTCACTATTTCGCTGTTAGTTTATTTCTTTTAAAATACTTTTGCATCAAATATCTTACATTACATAACTTATATTACTATAACTTAGTTTCGATACTGTAAGTTCATTTAATATAAGACATTCTAAATACATTTATAACAATTGTTTATCTGTACGTTAGACAACGATGTTACTTGTTTGCGTCATACTATTGTCGTTTGAATTTTTTATTCTTACTATTGTTATCTATTAATGAATAGGCCTGTTTATATCATTGTCATCTTTGCGCACGTAAATCAAATTATTGTAAATATATATAATATGTAATATATCCCAAGCTTATTTACTTATTTTTGATATCTAATGTTATAAGAGGCTAGCAGTGGTCCGCGACTGAGTCCGCGCGGAATTTAAAAATATATGTAGTGTAAGTTTAGTAGCTGTGCCCGAAACTTCGTCCAAGTGAAATACTGTCTTCTGGTAGGATTTTTGCCAAAGTTCATCAAGATCTTTTTAGCCGTTCCGGAGATACCTTCAAACAAACATCCATCCTTCCATCCATCTAAACATTCGCATTTATAATATTAGTAAGATTACAGCAAAAGATGTTAAACTAAAAAAAAAAAAATACATAAACCTTACATATTCCCATACAAACGTTCATACCCTATTCTTGCACCCTTGAGGGTAAAACTTTTATGACTTTTGAATGTCATAATTATTTGTATCAAATAAACAGTTTAAAAAATTAGTTTCAAGCTTCAAATTGTAAAAATGACTATACTTCAAAAATAAATTTCAACCCTTTTGTCGCGTTAAAAAGTGACCTTTTTCATTTAAATTGGTTTAGTACTTGACGTGAAAGTAAGATATGCCCGAATACTGAAACGTTACTTAAATATCTCGTTTCGTAAGCATTGCTTACAATTTAACAGACGTCAAAACTTAAGTGGAATACACAAACGCAAATCAAGACATGTAAGCGCGTGATTCCGTAAGTAGACGTATTATTTTTACGTCATGGCAACATCCTTTGTTTTCGGTCAAAGAGTGTATAAAAAATACTTGTTCTCGATTACGTTTTCTTAAAATTCAATTTACGTATCCGTTTCACGCAGCATGGCTTGGACAACCTATAGTTGTAAGACGTGTTCATTCCCAAATAGTAAAGAAAATTAAAATAAAAATACTAAATACTCAAAAATCAAAGAAGGTTGTTAAAAAATATCCTTTCTGTTTAAATTATTTTTAAATAAAAAAAAAAAAATTGACCTTATTTTTGTAGAATGGAAAGCATCTGGCGTTATGTTTTGACAAGTTAACGGTGCGACATCTAGTTTCATATTTTGAAAGTTTGAATTAAAATTTTAATAAATTTTAATATCATCAAGACACTTTTTAAGCAGTTTAAGCGGTCGCAGACAAATGTCGCTACAAACCTATTTGCGATTCCGATATATTCTCGTTCAGTCGGCATTTTTATATTAATACTAACTGTCGCCCGCGACTCCGTCCGCGCGCAGTTAAAAAAAAACTTAATAGGGGTATGAATAATAAATTTTGGCCGATTCTCAGACCTACTCAATATGCTCACAAAATTTCATGAGAATCGGTCAAGCCGTTTCGCAGGAGTACGGGAACGAACATTGTGACATGAGAATTTTATTTCTCCGAAAACGATGATAATGATGAAGCAGACATGTTAACACCTTAGATTTTCACTTTTAAGATAGCCCGCGACCACTCTTAAATTGTTGGCGTACTTAAGTCGACATGACAGTTCTTTTGACAGCAAAATGTCGTTGAGTGACGATCCAGTATAAGAAATGTGATATTGAGTGGCCTTTAAGCATGGTACGATTTGATTGGCATCAAAGTTGAGATGCGTCTTTAACTGACTTACGAAAATTGCATATTGGAGTTTAAGCGTGGTCTTATAATTTAAGACGCTCTTACATATTTAAGTGACGTTTCAGTATTCGGGCAATAGACAGACAGAGATACTTTAGCATTTATAATATTAGTGAGGAAGTGAAGACTAGCGGTCGCGCGCGATTCCGTCCGCGCTGGATTTAAGAAAACAATAGTAGTTCTTCCAAACTATGTTCTACATCTATGCCAAATTTTTGTAAGAACCATAGGGCCGTTCTGGAGATAACACTTTCAGCGCCAGTACTATTTCAATAAAGTGAACATTTGGATGTCAATAGCATTGAGTGAGTTAAATAAATTAGCATTTTTATATTAAATAGGTAAATCTTACTTAATGTTTGTTTGTTTGAAGGTAGGTATCTCCAGAATGGCTCCAGACAGCTAGTATACTCGTAATAATAAATTACATTTTTGTTCTTTTATTTGGAAGTTTCCATCGCATATAAAACAATGTAACTATAAATTGAAGCAATATTATGACCTTAGTATTGTTTTATGTTGATTTGGTAATCTCAGAATATACCTATACATACTCCTTTGATAATTCTGACCTACTTGGCTTTTTATGTAGTATGTTTTAATTATTTTAAATAAGGAATGTCAGTATTATTTTCTTAAGATTGACGTATGTTATAATAAATTAATTCCGTGAATATTCTCAAAGAAGTAAGATGTCTAGTAATCTAAAATAACTGTTTAACCTTTGTATACATATTTAATAATGATCCTGTATCAACTAAATTATAACCAATATGTTTGAGTTGGAATAAATATTTTCCGAATCAATCCTTAAGTGTCTTTTTTGGTTTGAGAAGGATCCCATCATCAACATCTACCATTTCAAGATTTTAAACGAAATCAAGTTCGATCAATAATTCGATTCTTACTAAGGAAAATAAACGAATAAAAACTTATAAAAAGTTAAGTCGTATCCTTGTTGTGCCCTTGGATCAGTTAAGCATGACGGTGAGTGACCGTCGTGGGTTCGTGGGTTGCTGACACCAACTGCCTTAGTTAACTCACACAAAAAATACGATAAACCTCTTTATGTATGGTTTCTATCTATCAAACGCGACAAATTTATTACGCTATATCGACTGTTATCTTACTTCATTTGTAATTATATAGTAAGATATTCCATCGTTTTGTTGTTACAGTTGAGATAAATTTGCATTTGTTGGAGTTAATTAAAAATTTTGTAGTTATTCAATCGTTCGAGTTTACCACTATTTACCTACTCGGTAAAATATTACATGTTATACCGTGTGATGTGAAAGACGCGCGGCAGCGCGCCGTACCGACAACGCTCTCGGCCCTTCATAATTTTTTTTTTCAATCTAATCGTGAGCAGTAAAAATTTTTTGGCGGATTCTATTACATAAATGATAAATGCATAATATCGAGAAAAAGAAATTTTGATTTTTGAGGTAGAAGTCATTGAAATTTTCATTTGTTAACTAAAAAGTTAATTAACAATATGAAAATCAATAAATAATTTAAACTTTTATATATCTTATCAAAGTACAACTATTAAACTATAAATCCTGAAAGTTTCAATAGTATAAACTTTAATAGCTTTTTATTTATTGATTTTTTAATAAAAAGTCATAAAAAATTTCATGAACAAAAAAAAAATGTTGTTAAAATAAAAATTTCCAAAAACTGTTCCAGAACAGTTCTCCAGGCATTGATTGTTCATAGAAAATGCTTCATGAACAAATATTCATACCTGAATTTACTTATTAACACGTTCACTGCGGATCAGGCCTAGATCGACCTGCCGCGGAATTTCAGCTGGTGCGGACGAAGAAAACTATGTCCCTCTCACTGGTGCGGAACGATTTTCTCATAAAAAATCACGGCAGGCCTTTATCGGCCTACCACGCACTGACGGTGAAAAATATCAACTCGGTGCGGCAGGGGTCTATCGCGGCCCGCCGTCCCAACAGGCGGTTGGCGACCCGATACCGCACGGAGCGCCCCGCTTCGCTAGTTAGTGTTGAGCCATCTCATTGAACTGTACGTCGCGTTTTTTCTTTTCGTAAAATTAACGACGCACGATGGCAGGAAACAAAAGAAAAATATAAATTTTGGAAAATAAACTAATTCGCGAGGCAGATAAAAGTGATAGTGACAGCAGTGAGGAAATATTTTCCTTCAAGAAAAAAAAATAGATATTTTCCTTCAAGAAAAAAATAGATATTTTCCTTCAAGAAAAAAAAAATAGGATGTGCACACAAAATATTTGTGCGAAATGTTTTAAAGACAAGCATAAATAAATAATTAAATAAACTATTTTTTTATCACTACTAAAAATACTTTCTAGTGCGGTGCTGGTCGATATCGACCCGCCACTTTCCCTGGTTCATTTCTCATTTCCTGTTTGGCAGATCCCGGGGCGAATCAACTCTAAAGAAGGTGGGTTCAAGGTTTTTCTAACAGTCCAAAAAGTACACACCTATATTATGTTTTCGCAAAGTTATAGCGATTTAATCTAACCTTATGCTGGTGGGTCGAGAAACGCCTGCCACGCACTGGCGGAAAAATCATTGGGGGCACACTTTGGCCCGCCGCCGCACCAGACGAAGGTTTAAGATTTTACTTGCCGCAGCTAAGGTGTTAAGTGGAAAAGGGGCGGTCCACTTGACGTGATCTTGCTCATTTCTATACTTGGTATTAATGAATTTGGAGTTTCTGTATGTAATATCGAAAAAAAATATCATATTTCGTACACGTGATGCATTTACTGGTAACGAAAATCAATTTTTAAAATCTTTGTCTGTCGCTATGTCGGTCTGTCTGTATTCATGTCTGTCCGCATGGCCGTATTTGCATTTGTTAATCTCCGGAACGGCTGGACCGATCTTGATGGGAAGGTAGTTGATGCACGCGGGCATCTTTTATGCTACTTTTTTTTTAAATACCGCGTTTACGAAGTCGCGAGCTACCGCTTGTGGGTAATTGAAATTGGTTTAATCATGAAAATCATGTCGCTTATAAAAAATAATAATTTTTAAAATTTTGGTCTTTGTAATATAAATTATTTATTTATTTATTAATTTTTCAAGGAATGTTAATAATTTATTATTGTTACATGAAATATAAAAATATTTATTAATTCGAACAACTGTTATTAACATTTGGATACAAATAAAAAGAAATATTGTGTAAAAGATTTAATTATTTATTTAGTTATAGTAGTAAATGTTACAGTTTCATAGAAAATGTGTTAAAAATATAGTTAGCTCTCATACTACGTGACGTCAGAAAAAATGTATTTTCCTTACATAATACGTCACGCCAGCCATCGGCTCGACTTCGGTACCAAGTTTGGAGACGCAATTTAAATTGCAATAACTTTGTTAAAACGAAATAAAAACAAAAATTTAAATTATTTTATAGTAAATTATAAAGTTTACTTTTGATTAATTAGATTATTCAAATCGATGTTATTTAAAAGTCTGGTGCACTCGTTCTCATACTTTGGCTGTTTTAATTATACTTTTTATTATAAACATAAAGTGATAATAAAAGGCGGGTAAACAGACGTTGCGCTCATTTCGCATTATATTTTTACTTAAATATAAAGCAACAACAACAACAAAAGAAAAACTCCCGTAACCCAGAGATATAACTGGAACTCCTTATACTTTTTGTGACTGAGTAGTCATTGTTTGCCTTGAAGAGGCATCTACAGCTTCACCGGGCTTGAGGTGGCCGGGCGCAGAGCGCGCTTTGCCTAAACCTCGATTAAGAGTAACTCCCTCAGGAGCCACGGCTCGGGCTGTTACTTCGTTATTATTACCGGATTGGATGGAACTCCGTAATCATTGAACTTGTCTTTTATGAAAATGGTTATTTAAATAATATGATGTGTAATAAGGGCTGCTGTTTGTTCTGTTCTTGGCGCTGCTTAAATGCGTGGTACAAATGTACAAGTATGGCGTCTTTAAACAATGTTAATAAATTAAGGTAGAACTGTGCGTTAACTTTAAAGGCATTCTTTTTTATTCGTTTGAAACCACAACTGGAGTAGAGTAGCTGTGATTTTTTTTTCTTTTCTGTTTCCTTCCATCTTATCCACATGTGAAAGTTTTGATTGTTATCCATGGCAAATCACTTAATTTAATC
Organism: Papilio machaon; assembly: GCF_912999745.1. NCBI lineage: Eukaryota > Metazoa > Arthropoda > Insecta > Lepidoptera > Papilionidae > Papilio > Papilio machaon. The sequence goes on from NC_059997.1 coordinate 4,233,845, forward strand.
GATAGTAAAGGCTGTATCAAGCGATTTGATTCTCGTTAAATTTGTTCGTTTATTTAATAATTATGTGGGTTCTAAATGCAGTCACTTATAATCCATGACAGTGCCATTAAAAACAAGAAACAAACGTTTGCTACATTTATAATACTCATATACAGGAGATATATTTGTAATATCTTCATATTCTTGAGAGTCGTATTGCGCCATAACACAAATATAGAGCGAGGCAACTCTGGTGGTTGTGGGTCGCAGCGAGTGGCAGAGTCCAGCGGAATATTCTGTGAGTGCGTCGCGGCGGCGGTGGCCGAACGATGGCCTCTACTTTGTTTACAACGACGCGCGGCGCCCGCTCTCACTGATGTATCGCGATGGCCACATGACGCATGCGCTGTCCATGTTTACTAAATTATTATTAATGTTGGTATTCATGCGTATCGCGCTAAGGGTCTACTCCTTATGCCCTTAATTTCACTACATAATATACTTTTCAAATTACGCTTTAGACTACAAATATACAAGAAAACTAGCAAATGAAAAGTCTATAGTCTCAAGCGACATAATATTGATGAAACTTTTAGACAAATTAATGACTAATTCTATCCTGTTTTCATTTAAAAAAGAGTCGCCTAAACGTATTCCACAAGATAAATCTTTGCCACTTTACATGATCGAGGCGCATGACATGCATCATTCATGTATAACTGTAGCGAAATGTTTACAAACACGACCCCACGATTGTAGGTTATCGATCCGGCGATATCAGACTATGTTGTAATCCAAGTTCATATCGGGTGAAGAGAGCCATGTAACTCGTCTGTGTGTTTCGCTCGAATGTATTGTTTACGCTGTGTAGGAATTCGAGGAATGAAACAGTAGGCCGGTGGTCTATTCGCGGCGAATGATGAGCTATGTGATGGATGGATGACGCGGCCTCACGGCACTGCGGGCCCGTGTTGGCGCGGCGCCGGCGCGATCACGAGGGCACACGTCGCTTATCTGCCCGAACTATATATACCACATACCCATTGTAATGCCACGTGCCATACTCGGCTACCTCACCACATGACGCTTGCGCACTACGATGATGTAACAAGTCGCTGATGCCGTTCTGACTCAGTCTACTTTAAAAATTCCTATCCGCTTCTTTTTGACAATTTATGAAGTGGTGCTTTTATGACTATCTTCACTTTTAGTTTATTCATTGTAAAATAAATCAATTAATCGTAATTTTAAAGCCTCGACAGGATAATGTTACTGTGGTATTTTCCATATTTAACAACTGTTTTTATTGATTCTTCTATGTTGATGAATGTAGGGTTAACAGGGACGTGCAAAAAGATATAAAACAGTTGTAAAACCTTATTATAACATAGGTTCGATGACAGTTCAATAAATTTTCCGCTAGCTACAGTATGTGGTAAGTTTTTGCCTTGTTATTGTGTACTAAAACAACAGTATTTACATTTGGGAAATACTTGTTTACAACTCACAATATATATGTCAGTGTCGAGTCGTTGCGACGTGTTTCAATTTCAATGGAAAACAACTCTGAGCAAGTGACTTTTAAATTTTGTAAACAAATTGTTATTGCAACGATTCGAGGTGAAAATCGTTACCGTTTAAGGAATGAAAAGAAAGCGGTTAACGTTGTTTTTTTAAAGAAAACAAGTATCTATATATATCTTCTTAAGATGAAACCTATAAAAACTGTGACTTGAATTGTTGGATTACAGGAAATTACCATCGTTTACCTCTTAAGAATTACAAGTAAAATCGTTTGTCATCACGTATTACAACAAAACAAACAACATCGTCATCTTATATTACTTTTCTTGACCATGATGTTACAAAGATTGATGCAGTAGGCACCAGCTGGTGCATGGCCGCGGAACATGAAATGCTTGTATCGGAATCCACGTCATAGGCGCCCGTGTCAATGGGTATTATTTATAGGCTGGTCGGATTTAAACGGAGTCTTGTTCGGCAGGACAGGACGGATTTGGTCGTTGCGGTGCCAGCGCCCACGGGCCACGTGATTCATTCACTTGGCCGCACAACAGTAAACATTACCCTCATTACATTTACACTGTTGCAAGGCGACCTTATCGTGTGAAGGCGTATGTTGAAATTTAAAAAGATATTGGGCGTCTAACAGAATTGGTGGGCGCAACGTGTTGGAATTTCCTGTGATAAATCAGAACGGATTGTTTTATGTTCTGTTGTGTAGTTACCTTCCACTGATTGTTTAATGACACATTGCCAACACTCCCTTGAATATTAATAGCACAAGGAAACTTGAAACGTGATGTCTACTTACACACAGTCTAAATATACAGTAAAAATAAACCCAATTGAACCATTCCAATGAAGGTTTGGTTAATGAGTCTCAAAACATTGCGAAGAAATCTTTGAGAGTCTTTTAATCAAAATAAGTCATATCTTAATTTTTTGATCAACATGTAAACTCAAGTGAAGGTAAAATAGATATAAGTACAATTTAATCGAAGCTTTGGCAAAAGATTTAGCGGATACTTTTATAACTTGGAACAGATTTCTGATTATTTAATTTTTATATTGTATATAATTTTTATTGTTATGTTAAGTTATAAAATGGAAGTGTTTGTTATATTGCCAAATATGTATATGTTTTGAGGTCACTATATTGTTACAGTATTGTAATAAATAAAGACTTTTACGTTTTCAAGATTAACCTAAATATGGAACATCCAACGAATATCAGTTTCGTTACCATCAATGGCGTCATAGCGTTTTGGCAAACGAAGTCAAGTCTCATGATTATTCTGTTACGTTGTCGTTGTTTTCCATGACGTAATATTTAACACGAAAACTTTTCGTCAAATGTTTCAGACTTGACTTGACGCCAACAATCACGTGCTTGTTTTGTTGGCTTCATTTAGTTCTTGCTTCGAATTTTTTTAAACGGGAAAAACATTTCAAACACGTTACTCGTTTAGCCTACAACTATTTGTGTTCTGTCACTAACCTTTCTGTGATCTAAATCTCTGTATAACATATCGGCATCCCTTTCATTATCTTCGGAAAAATAAGATAATATGTTTTAAAATATTGTCATCTCTAGGATTTTGATCTCAGAAACCCATAGTAAGTATTATATTTGAAATGTAAAATAATTTTCTTGAATGATTTCACATAATTACAGATAAGTTGACTATAACATATAAGGGAATACTTTCACAAAAACAACAAACAACTAGTACAATTTATGGATGTGTTCCAGAAATTAATTAGTACCAATAAAATGAAACATTAAGCTTGTTTGTTTCGATAAAACATGAGTGTTAAAGCATAAGGTAAATAAGGTATTTATCAGCAAGGCCAAGGAATTTATGAATGGAAGTATACAAACAAAAACGCTCCCCTGGTCTACCGTCCCCTTGACATATTTTACACAGTTATTTGTCTTTTCCGACATTCATTACAGCTGCTAACACATGATATGTACTCGTCGGTGAAAGATCTAACGACTTTATTTGTGATCTCTTATCTACTTTGCTATTCATTTTTACATCACACGTTTCTCTTCTTCTTCTTTTTATTCTTCTATTGTTTATTCTACAATTTCTTTACAGTAGTAGTGCATAATTTTGGTTATAAAACATTATACTTTGTTGTCATTGCACTAATGGAAAATTTTATGTCTGTTCTTACGCTATCCTTCATTTCTTACGTCGCTTTTACAAAGTGTTTACAACGTACACACTGTAATCGATAAGATAAAATATTTTATGTTAAATATGGCTAAGATAATCTATTTATAATTACATCGATTGCGGTGTCACATACCGCCAAGGTGGTTTCTTGTGCGAACCGAACGTGTTTTTGCGATACGTGTTTGTAACATGCGTTCGCCTTCTTAACTAGGATGCGTGTTATTAGAGATAAAAAATAAAAATATCTCATACGACCTCTTGATATATTAAGAAACAACACGCAGTCATAAATGACAAGTGAATGTTTACATTTTAAGCCTTCACACATAACATAAAGATCGCCACAAGCATGCTGACCTTTATGATTATTAATTCTTTGTTTTAAAGTTTTTTTTTAATGGTTTCTGTATTATTCTAGATTGTTATGTGCACAAATTAGTTTGTCAATGTAGAAAAAAGAAGCAATAAACAAATGGAAATTGTTATTTTAAAACACAACATGCATTAATTGATATTAATGACAGTTTAGTCTCATTTTTGGAATCATGAAGCTTCTTTAATATAGTAGAAAGTTGTGTACATGTGTACACGTGTACATGTGTACATTTTAATTTAATAAATTTTCACCAAGTTTCATGATCTGTTTTTCAAATCGCCATAAACTTTCCTGACTACCGTAACGACTTAACGTTGTCAACGGAACGATTGAAGAAGTGAAAATAATGAAAGCTGTCATATGCTACTATTATACCGTTTTACAAGTTAAAACGTCGGACTACTGCTAACCTCAGTTAATTACATTAATTACTCACTAAGGGAGTAGATTAGTGTATATAAGTAGAGTATAATAAATCTTAACTAAGATACTGTTTAAGTAACTCTACTCTATCAGTCCTTAGATTTGTATTAGTGTGTATAATTCTGAGTGCAGCAGCGATAGTGGCAGTTAGAGAAATGCTTGAATATCGATTTGCAAATGTAGTGGTACGTTGTATTGGTTGCGGCGACACAGATTTATTTGAGCTCGTGCGTTGTTTGTTTGCGTTTATTTGTGCACGCGCGCCGGCGTCGCGTCGCGGCCGCATTTAGCGGGAACATGATCCGTGCGCGTGCACCACTCACTGCGAGCTGACGGCGACGGCCGCGTCGCGTAGGTGCCGACCCAGTGCAACGCGCCAACAATACTTTCGGCCCGCATTAAAAAAAAAGAAAAATATTGACTTCAGTTAGTAACCAGAGTGTCTAGTTCGAACATCCTTCTACATTTCATTTCTAGTCAATGCCATATTATTGCAGTAGCACATTTTAAAACGGAAGTTCAAACCTGTTAAACTTACTTGAAGTCACGACTATATCGCGAACTCCGCCACTAGTTCAACGTGCACATTCCTATAATCTTATTAATATTATAAATGCGAAAGTTCGAAAGTTTAGAGGGATGGATGGATGTTTATTAGAAGGGATCTCCAGAACGGCTAAACAGATCTCGGTGGAATTTGACATGGATGTAGCACATAGTCTGGAAGAACACATAGGCTACTAAATTAGTTTTTTTAATAACGCGCGTATGGAGTCGTGGGCTAAAGCTAGTAACATCATATGTTTGATATAGTTGCTAGCGCGACGCACGCGACTGTCATTAGCTCGATCGCACCCGCGCCTGCGCCCGCGCGTATAATGTGAACACTCTGATACATCATAATATATTTAAAATTTAGCGACCACGTCCCTGCCCGCACCTGTGAATCAATGTGAACAAGCTCTATGAACAAGCACAAAAACACATATTGCATTATATGTACTGGACATTGTTATTCATTTATTTCCTGATCTATCAAACAATGTGTTGAGAAATATGTATCAATTTTAATTTAATACACGCTATTTTTTATTCGTAACTTAGTAAAGTTACGAAAGTCACAAGAAATCCATTAGAAGTAATGAGCGTATAACAGAAAAAAATATTTAAATTTGTATACTTTTAAATTACCTCACGGCCTCTAGAGACAACCGAAAAGAAGGACAAAAAATGGGCCCTATTTGCATTTATCTCGTCGACGCTGCGGCTGAAAGAAAAAAACAACAATAAATAATAGTTTTGTGCTACATTCACAGACCCTGTGACAGAGCACAAGACGCGCAAGGCCGTTGCTCATTTATCAGTTTCACAATTTGTTTTCTTAGAAGCGACGCGGGTCAAGAACGGAGGTCCATTGTTTCGTTTTCGTTTCTATTCATTCATGCAACAGTCGAGGAGAACAAAAAGTATTTACCTGCCGGTCTCGTCGCGGCCGAGATTGTTTACGAAGCTAGTTAACGAGGACATGAAAATTGAACGAAAGTGAGCCGCCGCAAGACGTTACCAAATTCCGTTGTGTGCGGTTATCGTCTGTTCTGAACTATTCCGATCGTACTACTTACTGTACCGTAGTTAATGTACCAACTTCTCACTTACTAATTGTACATTCTTCTATTTACCTTTGGTTTTTGTTCCTTTAGTCTGGTTTGTTTCAATACAACCATTCATAACAGGAAACGTAAGTAAACGGAAATGGTAGGCTAGGTTGACCTAGTAATATTGACACAATGGTTGCTCAAAAACCTTTATATTATATAAAACATTGTTGTTCTATTGATAAATGTTTGTTCTTAAATTTTCGAATCATTATCTATAAAGTTGATCGTTGACCGTGGAGTCAGATTCGTCTCGGCGGGCGTCTGTGGCGACCAGTTCGCAGAAAAGCGAACTGTGTTGTAGGGCGCAGAGACTACTTTATTTATAAATATTTTCATTGAGCGCCTCGCTTCGCCCTCACCCTGGACAGACACCACGCCTCTGCAACCCGACACGAATACACCGTCTACTCGCTAATTACTTTCACACTTTTCCTTAAACTTCAAAGCTATAAAGTCGCTTCGTTAATCATTGGCGCCAACAAATATTATACTATGAGATGAGAGATCTGCTCGTAAATTAATTGCCAGTTGGCTGTTGGCGAATAATGACACAAAGTAATTAGAAGGAGTCAGCTGGTCAGGATATTTGGCTTCTACATTCAATAATTTTAAATCATGATGAATAACGGACTTAATCGATTATCTCCTGTGATGTTACATTCTATGGACTGTTATTGCCGGATGGAGAAAAGTACAAGTAAATTCGCTGTTGCTACGTTCGCCAAATTTTGCCTGGCAAGTATTGTCCATTGTAAAAATGGTCACTGCGCCTCACTTGTCGAAGGGCCGCGGATGCACCATCATTACGTTATTGGAGCGATAAGCTTTGATAAAAACTGATTAGATGTTTATGTAAGCTGCAAAAAAAACTAACGTTTCCAGGAATTAGATAGTAAACATATTTAGTAACAGATAATACACGTTAAATACAAAGAACATATTTTACCTAAATGTTTACATATTATGTTACGATACCATAAGTTTCTGTGAAACCACTGCTAAATAACTGTTTCAGGACATGTGTTTCTGCAGTGGAAAGCCACAATAGTTATTTCGCACGCTTGAGGGTACAACTTTAACAAACTTTCATGTTATATTTATTTATATCAAATTAACAGCCTAAAAATAAATGCTTTCTGTAAAAATTAAGCTACTACCATATAAATTTTCACCCCCACTTTCAACCCCTTAAAACCCTTTTTTCACGTTAAAAAGGCTTTCACGTTAAAAAGACCATTCTCAGGCTCTACACAACTGTGTATCAAATATCATTTAAATCGGGTCTTTAGTTTTGGCGTGGAAGCGAGACAGACAGAGTTACATTCGCATTCTTAATATTAATAAAGTTAGGAAGTATTGCTATTAGTAGTAGTATTACTAATAACTATACAAAATTTTTCCAAAAAATAACCAGCTATATGTGTAATCTGAATGAGTGTGCAATGTATAATGACAGCGGCCGCCGCTCGCCGCCCGCCCGCAAGCCGCTGCTCGGTGGCGCCGGGGGCAAAGTCCATGCGACGACTGCAAGCGTCCGCTCACCGCTCACCTACCACCGCGCCTCGCCCCCTGTTGCGTCCTGTCACCAGCGGATCAATGCAGAAACATCATCGGCCACACCACCACCAATAAACCCACTGTCTGAAACAATGCGCACTAATTGATGCAATTCACCTTGTTTATGACGGCAATACCGATCACACAAAGGATGTTTATAATGCACATGTCACGACCGATGTTTATATCTCACATTTCATTCATCATTCAATACTACAAAATAATAAATCTTCTATAAATAAAATACGTGAATAAGCAACGGGAGCGGAAGGACAGAAGTGTAATGACCTAAATACGCCTATTATGTACAGATAACAAATGTTTATTTACAACTTTCCCATTTCGTTACCTAATTCGTTCGAGATTGAATATATAAAGAGACATAAACTCTTATTATATTGTCGTAGTTTTATGCTAGAAAAAATAAGTTGCATAAGAAATATCAAACGGAAGATCACGACCGTAATTGTGTTGATAAATAATATACGTTTACGGTTTGTTGCATAACATAAAGACTCAAAGACAAATTGCGATCTCATCCTCCTGCTAGCACTATAGATAAATTTTACTGTTAGTAACACAAAATTTTATGTTGATACTTAACATTGTTGCGATTATTAAACTGCTAGGCTACTAGGAAGTAACACGTACAGAAAGTAATTTGACTACGTATTGTGAAACTTGATAGTTCTTGGCGCCAAATAAATTCTCTACTTTGTTTAATGTCGTGGTGACATTTTGACGTAGATCTAACATTTGCATAAAAAACAATGCTCTTGTATCAATCCGGAAAACTTAAGGAAAATGTATCATTCGATTTAATGAAGTCAATAAAAATAAGATATTTTATGTAGTTGTGTTTTTACTTCTACATAAACTATAGATATTTAAAACCTTTGAGGTCGTTTTACTGGAAATTTCAGAATATAAAAATGGCAAGGTTGCGTTGCGTTCAAATTTGTTATGAGGATTCGATTCGGCAGTAGTGGAATTAAATTCTTTTCGACACAGTCGCTTATAATATAATAAAGAATAATATTAAAAAAATTACAAAATCGTTAAGCGTAGGTACCCTGAAGTGGGGTCACTGTAAACAAACTGTGTCAACTACCAGTGGAAGTTAATTAAACGCGCTCGGATGTTGCACGTGGCGCCGTCGTCGCTTGTGTTCGTTTTACTTGCAGCTCGCTGCGATAATGGAAACTTTTATTGGTTTTTCGTGCTCTCCCATATAACTTGCTGTCATCGATAAGAAGGCTATGATTCGCCTTTAGGGTACCCAAGTTTGATTGAAAGTGTGTAATTGTCTTTTTGAAATGTTGCGCAAATTTTGTTCCTTGAAAATATCAGATTTATAATTTACGGAGTGTTATCGAAAATTATGGCAATTTTCCTTGAGGAAAACATCCAATAATGCCCTACAGCCCTACACAATCTTTGTGAACCTTGGCCTCGCCATGTTAATGTCATTAACATAACCTTTGCGTGTATCTTCTTGAATTTCGTATAGACTTCTTTTATAAAACTGTTTTATACGTAACGCTTTTACGACGGGATACAAAAGTACAAAATAAAGTGTAATATGTATATCATCATCGTCGTATACGTCCCCACTCAGGAGCTCAAAGCCTTTTTTTTTTTTTTTACATTGGGAAATGTGTTAAGCATACCGCCCGCCCTTCGGGGGGGGCGGGCGGTTATGTGAGGCTCCCCCGGCGCCAGTAGGGGCGCCGGGTATACTCACTAAAACCCAATGGTGTTCCACCTTCTCCGCTTGTGATGGGGCCGTGGGAACGCAATAGCACACCACCACGGCCCCGTCTGCGGATTGCCCGCCACATGGAGATGCGGCGGGTCCTGCTTCCGCGACGACGCCTTAAGCAGAAGGCGCCGTCGGCCTTCGCCGAGGACTCCCCGGAACACGTGGGGAGTCCTACAGCACGGGACCCTTGCGAAGCAGGCGGCGAACCCCGATTCGCCGCCCGCAGGTCCCTCTCACGGCGGCGCTCTGTCCAGCGCCACGAGGTGAGGAGCTCAAAGCCTACCCTAAGTCATGGGTAACTAGGTCATAGTCAACCACGCTGGCCCAGTGCGGGTAAGTTGACTTCACACAGATTTTTGAATATCTTCTCAGATATTTGCAGGTTGTATTACGATGTTTTCCTTCACCGTAAGAACGTCGGATAATATGTATATATACGTATAATTATCCTAATATTATAGCTCCATGGCAACCCTATATGTAATGCGGCACGTGTAAAAAGCAGCGCGCGCGTTGCATTCGAGTGCAACGTACTAGCGTGCACTATACGAACATAATACAACTCAATATACAATAACCCGATGAGGTTCTACGAAGTGTTACGTAATCGACAAAGATTAGCGACGGACGTAACGTTCGTAAACCGTGCACCGGCGATAAGTACTAGCGCACCGATACCTGCTGTTATGCTATTTTATCACGAGGGCAGTATAGTGAGGTAGAGAAGTAGAGTGAAATACTACTGTTAACTTTTAAAGCACTACAAGACTGGCTCGGCGTTTACGTCCAAACATGTTCAGTACTGCACTCTTTTGCCCCTGTGTGAAACTAGCATTGATAGTTCTCCTTTTACTCTTATCAAGTACACGTGCTACGTTTACTATGCAGCGGTAGTATACACGTGCCGTTCAATCAAAGCGCACCAACAAACCATTGTAATACATCAACAATGCCTGTTTGCCTAACAATAACCATATTTTGTTGTTGATAACCAATTTTAGCTATAAATAGGCGTTCATAGTTTACTAGCGGTATCGAGGGCGGTAAAGTATAAAATGCAATTATTTCATCATCGAGGAAATCAATTTTGATTTTCTAAATTAACATTGTTTAGTTTTATGGTCAATGAGAATATTTCTTTCTCGTGCTTACCAACAGTATAGTGCGTAACTTTGACCTAATATAGAATTGTATTTTTTAGCACATGTGACTAGAAAAATATCTACGGACTGTGCTTTTATGTATTTGTATTATTGACGTACATATTTAGACTTGGCTCACAGTTTATTACTTCTTGTAAAAGTGCGACATCTATTGCGTCGGTACAAAGTGCGTCACTCATTACATTTTTTATGAAGCAAAAATCGACACAACTATGTTTCTCTCAAGGTTAATGGTACGGGGCATTTTTATGGTAAAACCAAACGGAAAAGCTTACGATGATAATAATATTCTAGTTCGTTTACGGGTCGATATATTTGGCTAGTCATTCTTGTTAACCGTGAGTTTCTGAGACCAAAATCCCCGTTAAAATATATCGTTACCTTTGTTTTGTCAAAGATAATGACAGGGATGAAGATAAGTTTTATGCAGAGATTTTGGTTTGGTAAGTCCGTTGGAATCTAAAAAGAACAACTATTTTGGAGTGTTACTATTCCTTTAGAGGGAACCCTGGTGAAGAACCTAGAAGCAGTAGTCAGTTTATATATTGGAACGAAGTTCCTTATCGCGCGTTGTGAAAGGGGGTTAGACGGAAAAAATTCTTACGAAAAGTTGTCACGACACTTTTTGCTATAGACGAATGAGCGCTACTTCACCATGGCAACGACGTGACAATATATAACGAAAATTCATAGAAATAAAATGTACTTCTTGTGAAGACTTAAGTTTTTTATTCATAGAATAAACATTGGTTCCTACACTAATTAATTGGAAGGAACTTCGTTCCATCCGGGTGTCCCTTGACACCTCTCAAGTTTTTTTTTTAATGTTCATTTTCTTACATAGCTCGATAGAACTTGTTTCTAAGCTATGTTGATGAGAATATCGGGTGAAAGTGAATCGTCACGAAAGTATACATTGGGCTCACATTGTATAAGTGGGAAAGACGTTTGCATGTCGGTATTTAAATACGTCGAGGAGTGTCAGCCTTATGTGTGTCGAGCTGGCAGACAGCGAGGCGGCGGCGCAAGCGACAATTTGAATGACCCCGACTTACTGGTTTTTTCTAAATAAAACATAATCTTTTATATTTGAATCGCAATTTCAATAAAGTCTGGTCTGTGCGATCCAATACGTAAGTCCCTTTCAACACTAAACAGGTTTGAGGTTAGACGGAATTGGAATGGAAGAGTCTGAAAAAATTGTTTAAGCATTTAAAACTCTCAATCTTTTGTCCGAGTCTGGATATCAGTCAAGCCAACAAACATTACTAGTTATTATTATCTTTGAGTTGTTCATGTAAAATAAATTGGGTTCTCAAAAATCAAAAATATTGCTATCAATATTTAACACGTAAATAATCTCGTAATATACGTAATATTCAACACGTAAAATAAACTTTACCGATTTTACAGACTGTAAAGTTTATTTTACGTGTTTCCATTAGTCGCGGTTTTGGTATATCTTTCATGTATCTTGTGTATATGTATCTCATATGTATTGTGACGCACATACATATACTCTCGTTGGAAATGTTTGATGAATTATTTGTTATGAATTTTAAGCAGATTTATTGAAATCGTTGTTTCTTAACTCAGTGTAGTTATTAACGTGATTAACAAATTTGTAATGGCTGAAGCTCTCATTATTATGTGTTGTGAGTTCGATCGTATGGAAATTAGTTGCTTGCGTATCAACCGAAATCAGCCAGCAGGTGTTGTGTTCAATGCCGCTCCGATATCAAGTGTGGATTACCCAGACCTAGGGTGACAACACGGTAAATGAAAATCGTAAGGCACGACCGAAAAATAAGTATAAATATACTTATTAAAAAATGTAGATTTTAGGTACTTGTGTGATTTTCGGGATATTTTTCCCTTAAAGCAATTCGACATAAAAAAATTAGACTTCTACCGTAAAAACGTTTGCTTTAGCCCAATTAAGATTAAAGAAGTGTTAATAATAAAACCTATTGAGAGATCAAAGTAGTCGTTATCGTTCGTGTGCGAACTTCTTCTAAATTAGGGATGATTAGGTCTTAGTCCATTGGCGAGATAAAAGCGCAACGACTCCGCTGGCTCAGCCACTTAGAAAGAATGGATGATGTTCTTGGTGTCAAACGCACATACATGGGACGACCGAGTGGTTGGCGCCCAGTTGGCCTTCCCAGGTATCGCTGAATGGATGAGGTGGATAAAAATCTTCGGGAGCTACAGGTCCGGGACTGGGTCGTGACGGCGCCGGATCCGAGAAAGTAGAGAATTTTGCTGTCGCAGGCCAAGGCTCACTTCGGGTCACTGCGTCACCCTAGTTAGTTAGGTCTTAGTCCACCATACTGTGCTCACAAATAAACTCAGTGCGATTTGATTGACTACACACACACATTTTAATTTCATCGCAGTTACACCTACTTATTATATGAAAATCTTGGAAAACATTTGGTTATATTTACAGAGGAAGATAAGATTAAATTCTCATAGAGAATAAATAGGTGCCATTCCACAAAAGTCAAGTGTCCGTTATGAATGTCTCAGTAAGTTGAGACGTATGTTTACACTAGTCAGGGCCAGACAAGGGCGAATTTAAAAGTTAGCTAGTGAGGCCCGGACGCGCTCCAGCCAGTCATGGGGTGAACACCCGAAATTACGACGCGCCGCCGCCTCGCCGCCGCCCCGCCGCCGTCCCGCCGGCGTCTCGAACAAGGTTAATAACACGCACCGTCTCACCGCGACGTACTGTTTTTGTTATAATAGCGGCCACAATCACGGAGATAGATTTAATACTACTTATTTATTGTGCTTTTAAGATTTATTACTCTTCGTACTTTCAATTATTTATTTGTAGGTTTGCATATCTATTGAATAGTTGGTGGTCGGTAATGATATGGTTTAATAAATGACGTAGTACTTGATCATTTTTCGTTGCTTTAAATCTTTTCATAACTTTTTTTAAATCTTTTGCCCTCAAAAAGATAGATTCGTACATATTTTACCGCTTTTGAAATGGTATTAACCATAACTTGACCTCGAGTTGGAATTGAAAAAAGAGATTCGGATCTTAATGTATTTGCAAGTTACATGTACTTGAATAAGGTTTGTATTTTTTACAGTAATTATTAGTAATGTTAAAGGTCATTCAGCGATGGAAGGGCATTGTTTTTTTACATTTGTTTACGGAAACTATGGTCGATTGTTTATTAAATACATTTGTTTACAGTCTATTGTTTAGGGCAATTGTACTACTTTGTTTATGTCGGGAATATTCATATAATTATCGTGCTATCTTGTGTAAATTTAAATTTCGTAGGTGTCACATTCGTAGCGTAGCATTTAGGAAATATATTCCTGTAATAAGCAATTCAAGAGATGTTAGCTGTTTAAAATGTATCCGGATTCGTAAAATAATAATTAATTTTCTTTTTATAAATATAAATACCTAAACATTTGTAATTTATTGGTGAATCTATCGTCCGCGAAGGTTCTTAATTGATTTATCATGATGTCATCAATGTGTTGTTAATATAGAACGTCCAAACAAAATCTTATTTTAATTTAATGCTACTATAGTGTTCCAAGTGTCAGTGGCCTACAAACTAAATGAACATTGATCCGTAACGCACGCGGGCATTGTGTGCACTCCTAGTATAGCTTCGCCGTGCGCCGTGCCGCCGGGCACCTAATAAGTCCATGTGGGAGACGCTCGAAGTCGAGCGCCGCATTCGTGAATGGGCGCAGACAATATGTGCATTTATACATCACTGGACCGACACGTTAACGACTGTACATTTCATTACAATAGGAGATAGGTGTAAATGCAATTATTGTGACATGTGTGGACGAATAGTAAGTAATTGAAAATTGTCAAGGCTTTTTTAATGCAAGTCTTCAAACGTCTACGAGAAAATACGTCAACGTAGTCAGTTATTGTAATCACATTATAATGTTCATTTTGCGAAGTCATACAAATCGCTGAGCATTTAACATTTGTCAATGGATAATTTTTTTCTTGGTAAAGATTTTACTATGTTATGTATAATTATTTCAAAATCAGTAAGTTAAAGCTGTAAAATGAAATAGTTAAAACGCACAAAAAAGTTATAAATCGTTAAGATGTCGTTATCGTCTCATTGTGTTAAAGGCATCTGAAGGTGCGTCCTGAGCTGCGGCGTCAGTCTCGTGACTCAGCCGGACCACCCACACATCTATTGCCTTACCTCTTATGGTTTCCGGCGCTATCATTCAACAAACATTCAATGTGCACACTTATTACAACCGCCTCCAGGCTAATCAAAACCAATTGTGATTGAGATACCTTACGTGCAGTGCTATTTGCTACCAAATATTGTTAAATGATAATGAAAATCATATGAGAAATTAAATCTGAAACGTGAGGTTTTGAAAGCGCTTAAACTAGTAACTAGTGACTTTGACTGTAACTAAAAACCTTGTGAGCGTTGGTGGCTCAGGGGTTAAGCACATGACTTGCAATCTGCAGATGTGATTTTCGATTTACATATGTACATATATCAGACGTTCTAATGGTGAAGGAAAACATCGTGATGCAACCAATGCAACGTGATGAATCCAACCAACCCGCACCGAGCCAGCGTGGTTAACTATGGCCTAGTCACCCCTAACTTAGAGTTGGCTCCGAGCCCCTCAATGGGGACGTATAGTAAGCTGATGATAATGATGAAGGACTTTGTGTCACCTAGTAAAAAAAGTTTTTCAGTTCAAATAAAATTGACGTATTAAATTTATATTTAAAGCTTTTTGTATATTTTGTTTTGTTTTCTTTATCTCAAGCATGCGATACTATTTTTCCATAAGGAACATAAAGTTATTCATAACTCAACCTACACGTTAGTATATTTTTTCTTTGCTTGTTAAAATAATAACGCAGTAGTCGAGCGTCCGAAGCCTTGACTGGGGCGATAGCCACGAGGTTCGGGTGAACGTCTGGGTCTACAACCTTACCTCGCACAAAGACTCCAGGCTCAACGTATGGCCTTCGTAGCGGGTATTGAAGTCTGCTTGTGTTTTTTTCCAGTGGAATGTGAATCCAATGGATATTAAACCATGTCATCAAAGAGTTAACGCGCATTTTCTATTGTTTTCAGTGAATGGCGCAATTTACACGTTTATTTGGGCATGTTTGTTCTCGAAGGGTTTTGATCACGCCAATTGTAATACGACGACTTTGCTTTATAATATTTATGTAAACGAACGTTGTCACTTAACAAGAAACTGAAACAATAAAAAAACATTGCCAGATTTCTTTATGGAAGAAGGTGGTAAACTAGCAAATTGCAGCAGACGTTAAGCAATCTTCACTCATAAATATCCGCAAAAACCAGATGTAAATGATTGCGCAAGAATACATGGCTTTCCTTATTGATATAATTTAATAAAACCCCAATGATGATTTTACTTACTTCATCATATTAAATGTTTCTCGGTAAAGCATCGTTCGTATTTTTGGCACAATTTCTGCGAATCAAGAGCCGAAATCAAAGAGGACAGTTGTCCTTCATACAGTCTGTTCACCTCGCTATGCCTCATTTCGGGGTAAATGCGCATGTTATATTCTCATGGCGTCTCACTAAGTGTTTTGTCGCTATTTTTGATATTTGTGCTCATCTGAATAATGTTTACATTTGAATATGATCTCTAACTATGAGAAATTTTGTATCTATGCAGAAAAAGTAAGATATAGTGTATCAAGACTATTTCCCTGTTACTTCATATTGTGTATGTTTTAATTCCTGAGTCTTTCATGGTAGCTACCAAAGAATTTTAGCTTATTCACACATAGGAAGTCCACACGTATTCTCCGAATAGACGATGAAAAAAATCTATATTATAATAGGCAAAATAGAAAATAATAACCTCGAAACATTACATATATTACAGATACATTTTAATACCCATCAGTAATGTAGGCTTTATAAGTATGTAGTCCTTAGGTTCCATGGCGTATATAATTGAGGGTAATGGCGCCATAAAAATGCGTGCAACATCCCTGACCGTACAGCATGGGAAGAGGGGCGTTTGGAGGTAATGCGGAGGGCATGGGCGAGACACGGAATGCGGCTCGCGAAACGGCGGAGGCCCTCTGCGGTGCGACTGGGGCGACGCGACGTGGCAACGACCGCGCACATTCCACGCGTCTGATTCACGCTGGTGCCACTGCTCTGCACTCGACCGCTTCGATTAGGCGCACAAACATTTAAATGCAACATAGATACATACATCCCATAATACATATCAACGCTCTAAATAATGTACCCTGCTCTATTACGTTTTACATCTTGGTTTCATCGATTTTTTTTATTTAGGTTGTAATAATAGTTAGTATTTTATCATAGATATAAGCCAATATTTACGTCCCCATTGCAACTGTAACAGATTGTGCCAATGGTAGAGTAAAAGATATCGTAAGGAAATATACCAATACTTATGTATGAGATCCAACTTTTGTAATCGAAGTTAAAGTTCGTAATATGCTTATATTATATAATAAAACCTAATGTGCTAAATTGGTTGTTTTTATTCTTCTTTTCAGTCATATGACGCCCACTGCTGGGCATAAACCTCTTCCAAATATCGCCACGATGGTCGGTCCTGTGCTACCCGCATCCAGGATACTAAAGGTTATTGATCCAAAAGCAAAATTAGCAAAAGTGGAAATATGTAGTACTTGGCAAGGCTTTTTAAACTTCAATTGTTCGTTTTTTTATGTTACTGAAATCCATAATAATGATACATTGCAAAAATGTCGGCTGCGTCGGTTAATTTCAAAGGCGAAACACTAAGCGATTTCGGAACAAAGAGCCGATCGGAAAAAGGCGCGTTGTATCTTCGAGGAATTTCAATTGGGAGTAGGTGGATGTGGGTTTTTGCCGCTGCTCTCGAGTTCACCGGCCAGACGCCGTGGATTGTTCAAATCTTCCTTTTTTCAATCCCTTCGGCTCCGAATAAAGAACAACAATTGTTTAACAAGTAATAAATATAAATAAAGAATTAGGTAACAACTCTGACGTACCTACTCAAATGTTAACGAACAGATGGAGCTTTTTTAAAAAGACAACTAAAGTTTGAGATGTCATTTATTCGACTGCTCGCTTAAGACTAACTTAATAATACTAACTTATCTCTATCATGCACTATGCTAGAGACCACCCAGATTATGCCTGCAAGGCACATCGGATGTTTATAAATGTCTTATCTCTCCTGGAATAAGTATTGTGCGCGTAGGCATTTGTTGGGTGGTCCGGGAGTTGCGTCGCATGACTTCTCCCCCCTGAGATTCGAAATTATCAGAATCATCAGTATTCTGAGAATTTCGAAAGTTACAAGTGTAATCTAATTTCTTAAGTCTAATATACCAAATGACCACAATGAAAACAGCTATAATTAAATACAATATGATCGTCCAGACACTGACACTATAGACTCTAATTTTACCAATTTCCACTTCACTTTCACTGACACTTTTTACTGATTTTACTAATAACTGCATGTTCTTCAAGTTCATATCTTCCATCATTATTGGTTTTCGCTGTCGAGTCTTCACGTTACTGATGTGGGGCAGACTTATAACCGGTAGCTTGAGATATTGCATGAGCTCTGTCATTTGGGGATGTACTTTTAAGGTAAATTTGTCAATCTTCACTTCACACGCTTGATCTTCTATAGTTATAACATGTGACCCTTGTACATAGCGTTGGAAAATATCGTTGTTGCATTGTTGTTGCAGTAGGGTATTCTGTTTCACAAATATGATCCAACGGTTCGGCTGAATATGATGCAACAGGATGTTGTCGATGACCACAGGTATAAATTCACAGGAACTGAGATTGGTTGCGTACTTCATGATGTCCGTGATGCAACGGTCTTCCAAAATTTGGCTAGTAGAGTCAACATAGCATATGAAGTTGGAGGGTGTTGTAGCTGTACAGGGCTCGGCGAGTGGTTCGGAGTTGAGTCCATTCACTATCATGTAAGGATACTTGGGAAGGATGACGTAAGTATCGTGATCACGGGAAATAGGAGTAGGGTACAATTTATAGTATGTATAGGTCTCTTTCTCTATAAGTGGAATTTCTAATAAAAATGTTAACTGATTTTCTTTACAATATGCTTTTATAGTTATAGTTTGTTCTATTTTAACAAGATTATCTAAACTTACTGAAAATGCAAATCTTGCCGATTTTTCAATATCCTTTAGTACAATTAACAATTTCTCAGAATCGACAATTGATTGATGTAGTGTCTTAAGTTTGCTAAAGGCAATGGCTGTTTCTATTTCACCCAATTTGCTATAGAGGCTCTGAAAATTGTGTAAAATGAGTGAATACGTATGAACAATTATGTTAGTGTTAAAAGCTGTTCTTTCTTGTTCTTTAATATTTTCCAAGTTATTTTGGACGATATTAAAGTTATCATTTAACTGGTTTATATTATTATAAACAGATACAGACCAGTTGTTAAGATTTTCAATAAAATCAGTGACTAAGGTTATTTTGTAGTTAAGAGCGTTTTGTTTAGTTTTAATTTCTCCAATAATCCGATCGTAGCGCCTAGCATCCTCGTGATCTAAATTGCCAGTAATCGTTTTAATGATACTGCCTAATGGGTTAATAAGACCCCTCTTAACTCTAAAACTAGGAACTAACTGCTTATATTTATTTAACGTTACATTCTTAATATACTCTACTTGTATCCTAAAGTTTCTAAATACTACATTTATGTAAGTCTGATTGAAATTTGCTTCTATAAGCGTGTTTAATTCTTTTAGTTTGTTGATGTTTAATGTTAAATCGTCTTGAATGTTATTAAGGTCCAATATTCTTATGAGTGTCCATTTTTCTCTGCTTATTACCGCCTTTCCTTCCTTGACGGGAAATATTCCCGGCACGTTCTTAAGTGACTGCATTTGAAGGCCCTGCAGTAGACTCGCCGCCTTCAGCACGAGCAGGACGATCAGGATGCGCCTGTGGAGGACGTTTAACATCCTTTAATGGAGCTCGTATGTCGCGATTGTTCTTGTTAAGCGTTACCACATTTCTTTCCACTTCTCCTGTAACTATCGCCTTGTCAAACCTAGGCTTATCCTTACTACGTCTAACATTAGTCCCCTTAAAGAAAACTACGTCATCTATGTCGATCTTGAAATCTGTTTCACCTCCCCTTTTCGCTATTGCTTTTTCTTTAGTTTGTATCATTTTATCTGTAAGATGTTTATATATAAATTTTGTTCGTTTAAGATGATCACGCATTAAAACTTGCATATATTCTTTATCGATGTTTGTTTCAAAGGTGCTTCTGGATTCGGTATGGCCAAATACTACCTCAAAAGGCGTGAATCCTGTTACTGAGTGTATGGAGTGGTTATAAGCCATTACGGCATAGGTCATAACGGATGCTGCGTCTGTTAATTTTTGTTCGTACTTCGCTAATCGGTATATTTCGATCAATGTGGAGTGAAATCGTTCGACTAATCCCATGGAGTTAGGATTATTCGGTGTTCCTAAATGTAGTTGGATTTTATAAAAATCCAATAGTTCCTGTATCAGACGATTGTTGAATTCCGATCCGGAATCTGAGCTGATTTTGCGAGGAGTCCCGTAATATGAGAAATATTTGATAAGGGCCCTAACAACCTCAGGTGCTGACTGATTCGAGATCTCAATCGCTTGTCCTAGTTTACTAAACGCATCTATGATAGTTAAGAAACATCTGCCTTCAATTTTAAAAAGGTCTATGAATATTTCTTCGAATGGTTTATTTTGAGTTTGTGTTAGTTGCATCGCGGGTTTTAAAGGTTTACGATCATATTTCATTTTTTGACATGCTTCGCACGCATTAATAACCGCGGCTACTGTTATGTCCATGTTATGCCAGAAATATGTTCGCTTAAGGTGTGTTACCGTCTCTTTAATGCCGCGATGACAATTTTTGCCCATATGATACTTTTGGATAATTTGTCTTTGTTCATCTTCGTTTTCAATGTACACTACTCTTTCCGTACATTCGAGGATGTTAACAGATCCCTTTTTAAACAGTTTGATGACTACGGCTGTGAATTCTACTCTATGTTGTACGTCTTCGAAGTAAATGAAATATTTTATTTTGTTCCGGATGTATCGTTTGAGAAAATCTGTTATTAGGTCAGGTCTTCCTTTGGGTAGGTGAATTTCTAATATTTTTTGTTTCTTGTTTGAAATGTCCTTGACTGAAATGTCATTTCTAAGCCACGTGTATACTAAAATCTGATTAGGTTTCGTGTCGATAGCCTCTTTTAGTATCGGTATGCCTATAGAGTCAACGTCACGTGCGGAGTGTACAGTTTCGGAAAGTATACTTTCCGTTTCCGGAGCACTAAGAGTATCGCTAGATGGTGTCGCGATCGAAAACGGGGAGCGAGCTCTATTTTCTAAGATAGAGTTTGCAGAAGAGATCGTTATAGCCTTTTCCGAATCGGACGAAAGAGCTACAGGACTAATTGGTGTCTTCCTCCGCCCTCTCTTCTTGTCAGGTTTAGGTGTTTTCTTAGTGTCACGACGTTTTTGCATTTCCGTTTCGTCGACATTCACAGCGACAGATGAGTTTTCTTCACCGTTGCCTAACGCATTAATTTTAACCCTAGATAAGGCATCAGCATTAGTGTTTTGACGGCCGTTTTTATAAATGACTTCATAGTTATATTCCGCCAATCGGAGGCGCCAGCGAGTTATTTTGCTGTTAGCTTCTTCGAATGAATTCAACCACGCCAGTGGCCGATGGTCCGTATATATCGTGAATTTCTTCCCGTAAAGATACGGGCGGAAATATTTCACTGCCCATACTATAGCCAGTGCTTCCTTTTCTATAACGCTGTAACGCGTTTCAGCGTCGTTCAGCGTCCTAGATGCAAATGCTATTGGTCGATCGCTACCGACAGCTCCCTGCGATAGGACGGCGCCGATAGCGTAATCTGAAGCATCGGTGGTTAGAATAAACGGTTTTTCGAAATCGGGAAACTGTAGTAAGGGCGCATTTGTGAGCAGCTGCTTACATTTTTCAAACGCCTCTACAAACTCCTCTGTGATTGTTACCTTGCTGTTCTTTTTAAGGCAAACTGTCATTGGTCTTGTTAATTTTGCGAAATCTTTCACAAATTTCCTGTAATATCCAATCAGCCCCAGGAAACTCTTGATTTCTGTTTGAGTTTTAGGGAGTGGATACTTAAGGATAGCGTCAATTTTATCAGTATTCGGCTTCAACCCATCCTTTGTAATTGTATGTCCTAGATATAGAACCTCTTTACGGAGGAACTCCGACTTGTCAATTTGAACTTTGAGATTCGTTTCGCGTAACCTATCGAATATTTTTCGTAGTTTTCCCACGTGTTCTTGGAGGCTTGTCGAAAACACAATTATGTCGTCTAAATAAACAAGGCAATGAATTCCTTGAAGTCCGCGCAGAATACTGTCCATTGCCCGCTGGAACGTGGCCGGAGCTGTCTTAAGTCCGAACGGCATTCTTAAGAACTCGAAGTGTCCAGCCTGGGAACTGAACGCAGTTTTCTGGCGGTCCTTTTCATCGATCTCTATCTGATGGTACCCGCTTGCCAAATCTAATGTCGTAAAATAATTAGATTTACCCAATTTGTCAAACAAGTCAGTTATGTTTGGCAACGGATACTTGTCGTCAGTAGTTATCTCGTTCAGCCTTCTATAATCGACGACCATCCTGAATTTCTTCTCGCCCGAGGCGTCGATCTTTTTCGGTACGAGATGCACGGGAGCATTCCATGGTGATACGGATTCCTGAATGATGTTATCTGCGAGTAATTTTTCAACTTGTCTATTTATTTCGTCGTTTACAGGAGGGGGTTGACGATATGGTCGTACGTAAATGGGGTCGTCATTGGTAGTGCGAATTTTATGTTTGACCTTATTGGTAAAAGTCAAGGGCAATTTGTCACAGTAAAAGATATCCCTATATTCGAAACACAATTCACTAATGGCGCGCCTCTCTTCGTCATTCATGTGATCGAGACGTATCCTTTCTAAGTTCGCGATTAGGTGTTCGTCTTTGTCCAAGTCATTTTCGGTAATAACGTCCTTGTCTAAGTCATTAGTCAAATTAACGTCACACTGTACAGGTTCATACGGAGTTACTTGTGTCATATTATTTATTTTAAGAGTGACCGGTGTTTCCAAGATATTCTGAATAACCGTGTACGTCTGTCCATTGACACAGTTGACAAGAGCAGCTGGCATTCGGATTCCGTCTGAAAACTCTCTATAATCTATAATGCCAGTGCCACTGTATAAATCTACGGGCAATTGCACGCGTGTTTCAGATCGCGGTTCGAGTCTAATGTTAATTAGTGGGTTATATATAAATGGAATTTCCGTGTCGCGTGTTCTAAGAACTTGATGTTTCATATCTATATTTGCATCGAGTTGCGCTAGTAAGTCTGAACCAATTAGGCCGTCATAGTCCTTGTCCACGCTATACACGTAAAATGTGTGAGCATCCGCACTTTGAAATGTCGGTGGCAGGGGTATGTGTATGGCCTCGTCGTGAAGACTTTTACCATGAGTACTGATAACTTCGAATGGCATTGCGATTTTATTTTGTTCGTAGAATTCTTCGGCTTTATGTGGACTGATGAACGAACGCGAACTACCAGTGTCTATCATGAATCTCGCTTCTAATTCGGGTAAATAAATGTACGGCAATTTTGCAAAATTAGCACAATTTAAATTTATTATTTCATGGCTGTGTCCGAGGCTAACATTTGAAAATTTGACTCGTCCATTAGGGGTTGATCGTCGTGAAATTCAGTCACATTCATCGCGTTGACCTGAGTGGGGTCATAGTCATAGTTATCGTAGTCACAGTAGGTGTTATAAGCATTATAGTCATAACCGTTAGGGTCAGCTTCCGTATATACTTCGATCTCATTATTGAATGTTTTATTTGGTCGGGACGCTGGTAAAGCTGTGCGCATAGTTACATCGGAATCAAACGGTTTCGGTGGCGGCTGTACGCCGAATTTGAACTGATTTTGATATGATTGGTTAAAGGCCGGTCTTTGTTGCGGTGCCTGACTGAAATTCGGTCGGTAACCTTGGGGTGCCTGACTGAAATTCGGTCGGTAACCTTGGGGTGCCTGATTGAAATTCGGCCGGTAACCCTGAGGTCCTTGATTAGGTATACCGAAACGGAAGTTTTGGGTAGGCGGTCTAAATCCGCCTAGGGTCTGACCTTGAGGTGGATTCCCAAATTTAAATTGTTGTACTGAATTCAACCCTTGTGGATGACTGGGCATTCTAAATTGATTCGGGCTGCCGAATCTGTATCCTCCATTATTGTTTGATGGTAAAAATGGTTTGAGACCGAACTTCTCTACGTACGGATTTTGTGAAGATGTTAACTGTGGTTTGCTTACATTCGATCTAAACATTTTATTCCTAGCATTGTACTGGAACTGGAAGTTAACCTCCTCCAATACTGTAGACAGCGCATTTTCAAGTGTTGAACTGCCCTTGAGTCTGACAATACGTATGAGGTCCTCGGGCAAATTATAGAGAAAAACGTTCAGCGCTAAATTGTCGTAGATCGTAATTTTACTTTTCTTAACATGCAGGTCTGAGATGGTATTGACTTTCGCAATTAAAGTACTTTTAACCTGTTGAATTCGGTTACAAAAATCGAGATACGATTCGTTATTGTTAATTTTTAATGTCTCGAGTTCAATTGCAATGCACTCTTCTGACCGTGGATCGCCAAAATATTGTATTAATACAGTTTTCAACTCGGCCCATGATTCTATATCCTGTCGTTCGCTCAGTAATTGAGCGGCTTTACCTACTAATTTACTTGACACTACATGAAACATATATAAATTTTGTGCCTGGCTGTTTTCCGATTTATAACAATTTAATACGTATTCGCACTTTTTAATGTACAAATTTAAGAGTTTTTCGTCCCCATCAAATTTTGGTATGACCTTAGACATCTCCATGGGAACGGCCACAATTCCCCTGCTTTCCCTGCTTTCAGTCATTTTACTTTATTTTCAAGGTTACACAATTCAATTAACAATCAACTAATTACACAATTCAAATTAAAAATTTAAATTACTAACTTTATTCTAATGTCTCTATAATACTTATTTTATAAATTACTTTACTATTGCCGTCGTATAAACGCCAATTTTTGTGCGTCTATATCGAAAATCAGTTAACAATTAGGTGAAGTTCGACCTAAAGTTATATTTATACACACAAAAAGAATGGAAAAGATGTGGAAAAAGGAGATAGTGAAGTAGACTACTCACAAGCCACACATCCTCCGTTGAGTCTGCTTACTGCGATGTCCGAATCTGTTCGCCGTTGGTTAGAGTTATTTCTTTGGTTCGTTGGATACCCGTTTGCTACCAGCACTCACGACAAGGCCAATTTTGGGGCCTCGAGATATACGCAAAGCACGGCAGCAGGATGACGAGTATCCTACCGGCTGCGCCACTCAAATGTTAACGAACAGATGGAGCTTTTTTAAAAAGACAACTAAAGTTTGAGATGTCATTTATTCGACTGCTCGCTTAAGACTAACTTAATAATACTAACTTATCTCTATCATGCACTATGCTAGAGACCACCCAGATTATGCCTGCAAGGCACATCGGATGTTTATAAATGTCTTATCTCTCCTGGAATAAGTATTGTGCGCGTAGGCATTTGTTGGGTGGTCCGGGAGTTGCGTCGCATGACTACCTACCCAACACTAATTATAAATAAAAGAAGAGCAAGGTTTTTTTTACATTAGAATAAACTAGAATAGAACTTTTAATGTCTGCCTTAATAAGTAACCTTACTTGAGACGAAAATTTAACGTAACTTATCTCCGTTTTTTAGATAGAGAAAGAGAAGGATGGCAATATTGTTGTAATGCAGGTGTTGCGAGAGTAGAGACTCGTCACTTGTCAGCGCGTTAAATTCAAACGTAACGGTCTCGGCCACGATTTGTAGGTGCAACGTTTCGAACTCAAGCCGCACAGACTCGTCCTTCGTAGAATTCGCACTCACACACCGAGCGAATGCATCGCGCCCGCCATACAACTTTGATATTTTTTACAAAATCATTGTTAGTTGCCATACCTCAAATTTCGCAGAATCGAATTTTGGTTGGTACCTGAGCTGTGATACAGAGCCGGTATTATCAAAATTGATTTCTGCTTAAATTTTTAACAGATATAGCAACTGTATTCAAAATAACTTAGTGTTCAGCTTCATTTAAAAATAAAAAAATCTATAGTAAAAGAACATAGTTTTATTGTCATTGTGTTTTCATGGTTTCCGTCCATAAAATAATTTTAAATGGTATTTTTTTCAAACGTTGTTCTCGGTTGAAAGTAATTAATAAAATCTAAACAATAACTTATGTTAGCACATGTGCACTTATCGACTAGTAAGAGATACGGCCCAAGCGTGGCAAGCACGTGGTCGCCGCCATTTTGAAAGCTTATGTTTTGGCGCGAAATGTATACATATACAGTGGTGGCAAATGTATTTAAATCTTAAACATCCAATCTATAAAAAGATTGCTTTATATTATATTCCCTAAAATACTAACCTACGCATGTAAAATATTTAGTGAGTAGATAGGATCACCCCTTCCAGACAGGGTAAACACCCCTCCAGGGCTTCGACCCTGTCGCGCCGCGCACACCATTAAATTGCTTTACATAGCTATAAAAATACGTCTGTTTCAAGTTGTAATAAAATAAACTTATATTATGAAAGCTTCGTGAAGTTTTTTATAACCGGCGGAAGCCCGCGACTTCGTATGCGTGGAGAATTTTTCGAAAACCAAATATGATTATTTTGGTTAATTTTCAAGAAATGTTGCTGAAGAAAAATCTACTACTATCTCTTACTAATATTATAAATGCAAATGTTTGGATGTTTGTTATTAGGTATCTCCAAAACGCATCAACGGATCTCGATGAAATTTGACACATAGATGTAGAGCATAGTCTGGAAGAACACATAGGCTACTAATTAAGTTTTTTCACATTCCACGCGGATGGAATCGCGCACGACAGCTAGTATTTATATACGAGTATAAAAACCTACTTACCTTACTAATCTACCTACTTTAGGGGATGTTTTTAAATTTTTTTCTTTATTTTATTGCTTGTCTAAGTAAAAACATAAATCTCTGAGCAATATTTCAATTCTCCGGCCCAGCAATCTGATGCTGGATTGAAGACTGATTAATCGGTCAGTTTTCCCTTTAAGAATATAGTGTATATTTGTTTTTCTGTAATTGAAACGCTAGTGAAATAAAAAAATATGGATACAGTTCCCCATTTCCCTTGTGGTTGGCGCCAAAACGTGGCTTGGTACTTCCACGTTAATGGTTGCCGTTCATTGCGCTCGCTTGGGTGTATTGGCCGCAACGCGCTACGCGCATCCTGTCTACTACGTATTTCGCGTCCTTCTCGCACCCGTTATTTAAAATGGAGGAGAAAGAGACGTACTCATCACGTGCAGCGATTTTTGTGCTACAGAAGGACGCCCCACGAGATCAATGCACTCTCCGAGGACAGCGGGGCCGTTTTTATACGGGTCGAAGTCGGGCCCCTCCGGATGTAATAGGAATCTTAAGGCGCCCCTCCTAAGATCGTATTTGGAAGGAAGACGAGAAAAGTTAACGTCTAGACTCGCGGGAAGTGAATAAAAGTATGTAAGTGGAAGGAATTCCACCCACCGGAATAGCAGGCGCATTGTGCGTGGGACGTCGTCGTGGCGGAGTCTCAATACTTGCCGCTTGCAGCTCGCCGCTCGCCGCTTGCCTTACAACTTGTATTTTTAGCATAGTAGCCGTTTTAAAATAGACCAATTTTAATACCGGTTACCCACGCGTCTAAAATTATTTCACTTTATCTATGGTTCTCCATTGAAAGTGGCCCTTGTTGATGCAATGATTTATGCTCGCGTCTATTTTTTTTTTTGTTGCAGACTAAAGAATTTTTACCTGTCCGTTTAAATGAGGGTGTCGCTGTTTTATATTAAGTAGAAAGCGGTCACATGGCGTTGTGGAATATTGAATAACGCATAATGAAACCAGCGTATTGTTGTTTGTTTGCGTTATCTCGACATAAATTCTTGTACTTTGACCTGTTTTACTATCTGTGATAATTTGTCGCTGACAAACAACAACAGCTGTCATGCATGCCTTAATTGTTTTTCAATGGGCTCGCAGAACGATCATTCGCACATTTGTGAACTGTTGCTACTACAAAAATAATTTTACTTCTCTATCTTACTTTACTAATATTACAAATACGACAGTTTAGGTGAATAGATGGATGTTTGTTATAATGTATCACCTCTACGGCTGAAGGAATCAAGACACAGACACAAAACAGTCTGGAAGAAGGTTACTGAGGAAGTTTTACTTGTTTTGATTGCATCTTGTTAATAGTGAAAATTATTAAGTCCAATAATGTTAATGTATACAAAGCTTGATGCATAGTTTATTATATTATTCATTATTAATAATAAATTAATAGTTATGGGTAAATACTATTTTTACCTAGCGTGAAAAGTGTTGCATTTTTACAGAATTACATCAGTCGAAGTTAATTAAATTATTCAAACTTTCGTGAGACATTATCACTAACTTATATAGAAACGGCTAAAACACTCACGTATATATATCCGGTGTCGTCACCGACTAGTTTCCAGCCCTTCGGGGGCTCTTCATCAGTGAGCGACGGGCCGCGTCCGCGAAATAATACCAATCCCACTCACCCTGTGGCTTGATGAAGTTTGGAGATTTTTTTTTACATTACCTTGCGTTTTTAAATAAAAAGATGTTCTTTGTTTAGGTATCAAATGTTTGACGACGTCAATCGGCCGGGCGCAGTTGGCGTAGGTTAGGATCTTTTTTTGGCGTGATAACGATTGCACAAACATCGTAAATAATTTTCATTGCACAATCCGATAGTTTATTAATTCCCTCAACATATATACAAATTTATTGCGGATGTTAACGATATAATTTATCTAATAAAAATTATAATTCATAATGAAATGATAAAAAACATTACAATGTAAATATCACAATACTTGTGATATGCTATTTATACTAAATTCTTTAGTTCATGAAGTTATTCATTTATTAGGAAAATGATTTTAAAGGAGGATATTTATGAATTCCGCTATAGAAAAATGAAATTGCCAATTATATTTCGCCACCGGATGTAGACATATTTTTAGTAACTTCCTAAGGCAAGATGTATCTTGTATTTAAAAAAATTTGGTAGTACAGTCAGCTTCATAAATATAGTGGCAGTCAAGATATCCAAATATATAGGAACACCTAAAGTGATCAATTATATAAGTACAACCAAAGTCATCTAATTAATTGAAGCATCCACTCTGCTCAAATACATCGAAGCGTTCACATCGTCATATATATGAGTACATTCAAAGTGCCCATAATTATAGTAACAGACAGAGCGTCAATAGTAACGAAGCATCGAAAGTATGCAAAAATATCGTAACATTAGACAAAATTGAACTCTATCTCTATTCACTTAAGATACACTTTGAAATATACTACTTCTGTTAAATTCATTTGACGCTTTGTACAGTCAGCTTCATAAATATAGTGGCAGTCAAGATATCCAAATATATAGGAACACCTAAAGTGATCAATTATATAAGTACAACCAAAGTCATCAAATTAATTGAAGCATCCACTCTGCTCAAAAACACCGGAGCGTTCACATCGTCATATATATGAGTACATTCAAAGTACCCATAATTATAGTAACAGACATAGCGTCAATAGTAACGAAGCATCGAAAGTATGCAAAAATATCGTAACATTTGACAAAATTCAACTCTATCTCTATTTGCTTAAGATACACTTTGAAATATACTACTTCTGTTAAATTCATTTGACGCTTTGTATCAACATAATAGGTTGTCCAATAAGTTCGTCCCGATTTTCAATAGGTATTTTAGAATAGACCCGAATATATTACAATTATTGAAAACATATGACATGTTTACATAACACATACATACTGAAAAGGGTAACTTAAGCCATATTTTGACAAATGGTAGGACACAATTCGTTCTTTTCTATCAGTTTTATAAAAACTAATTGACTTAATTTTTGCCGAAATACATAAGACTTTTTGCTATAAAATCGAACAAATATAATTTAAAAGACGTACGCCAAAACTTAAGGGCCTTTAAAATTTCCCTTAAAAATGGGCACGAACTTATCGGACAACCCAACATTTTTCTTCTTATTCTTATAACGCTTAAAATTTATAAATTTACGATACATGACAGATACCTAATCTATATATATAAAAGATAGTCGTGTTAGTTACACTGTTCATAACTCAAGTTCGGTCGAACTGATTTAGCTGAAAATTGATGGGGAGGTAGCTTAGAACTAGGAGACGGACATAGGAACTTTTTTATCTTGTGAGCATTTTTTTTTATTCCGCGCGGACGAAGTCGCGTGTAAAAGCTAGTAAGTAATATCAAATTTTACTCTGTCACAATATGTGCTAGTTTCAGTGTTTTACTATTTTCGCCGCAGTACGTAAGTTTAATGGTTCGAATCCCAGGCTTACATGGTTTTTATTTTTCAATATTATCAATATACTTGATTTTTTTTAATGAAAAGGAAAAATCTAGTAATTTACTTAGAATATGTTTTTTACTTAACAAAAACAATTTTAAATTTTTATTTTTGGGGTATTAAATATTTAAATAAAATTAATAACGATTAGGTTCGGCCATCTATACAACTTCTGTTAAATTAATTGACAATTTGTATCAAAATATTTTTCTCTTCCTGTTAGGTATCTTCAGTCCGGTTGCAGTAGAATTTTCCAAGCATAGATTTATTACACGTATTCGATGTCGCCAGTGACAGTCCGCGCGGAGTTTAATGACGAAACTTACAATAATAAACGTGAACAATAAAAAAACATGCTAATGACGTCTCGGTTAAAAAAAGGGACAAGGAATAATGTGGTTCCTTAATTTTTAAAGATGTCGAATAGTAACCAATAATTGTTGCGATAAAGTTCAATTTTATATAACGCTTTGATAATAAAATTAAAAACCTTAAAAAAATTAAAAAATAAACTAATTTTGGGATTCGAATCGCCAAAACTGCGTATTACAGCGAACAGTTAAGCCGTAAGGCCAAACTGGCATATATTGTGACAAACTAAAATTTGATATTACTTATCTATCTAGTATCTGTCATGCGGGACGTAAACTTGTAGTAAATAGCAAAAAAATGTTTTGATATAAAATGTCAAATGAATTTAACAGAAGTAGTATATTTCAAAGTGTATCTTAAGCAAATAGAGAT
Source organism: Papilio machaon (assembly GCF_912999745.1). NCBI lineage: Eukaryota > Metazoa > Arthropoda > Insecta > Lepidoptera > Papilionidae > Papilio > Papilio machaon. The sequence goes on from NC_059997.1 coordinate 4,264,888, forward strand.
AGAGTTGAATTTTGTCAAATGTTACGATATTTTTGCATACTTTCGATGCTTCGTTACTATTGACGCTATGTCTGTTACTATAATTATGGGTACTTTGAATGTACTCATATATATGACGATGTGAACGCTCCGGTGTTTTTGAGCAGAGTGGATGCTTCAATTAATTTGATAACTTTGGTTGTACTTATATAATTGATCACTTTAGGTGTTCCTATATATTTGGATATCTTGACTGCCACTATATTTATGAAGCTGACTGTATCAACACAATAGGTTGTCCAATAAGTACGTTCCGATTTTCAATAGGTAGCTTAGAATAGACCCGAATATATTACAATTATTGAAAACATATGACATGTTTACATAACACATCTATATATATAAAAGAAAGTCGTGTTAGTTACACTATTTATAACTCAAGAACGGCTGAATCGATTTGACTGAAAATTGGTGGGCAGGTAGCTTAGAACGAGGAAACAGACATAGGATAATTTTTACCCCGCTTTCTATTTTTTATTCCGCGCGGACGGAGTCGCGGGTAAAAGCTAGTACATACTAAAAGAGGATAACTTCAGCCATATTTTGACAAATGGTAGGACACGATTCGTTCTTTTCTATCAGTTTTATAAAAGCTGATTCACTTAATTTTTGCCGAAATACATAAGACGTTTTGCAATAAAATCGAACAAATATAATTTAAAAGACGTATTCCAAAACTTAAGGGCCTTTAAAATTTCCCTTAAAAATGGGCACGAACTTATCGGACAACCCAACATTTTTCTTCTTATTATTATAAAGTTTAAAATTTATAAATTGACGATACATGACAGATACCTAATCTATATATATAAAAGAAAGTCGTGTTAGTTACACTGTTTATAACTCAAGATAGGTCGAACTGATTTAGCTGAAAATTGATGGGGGGGTAGCTTAGAACTAGGAGACGGACATAGGAACTTTTTATCTTGTGAGCATTTTTTTTATTCCGCGCGGACGAAGTCGCGGGTAAAAGCTAGTAAGTAACATCAAATTTTACTCTGTCACAATATGTGCTAGTTTCAGTGTTTTACTCTTTTCGCCGCAGTACGTAAGTTTAATGGTTCGAATCCCAGGCTTATAAGGTTTTTATTTTTCAATATTATCAATCACATATAGAGCTTGATTTTTTTAATGAAAAGGAGAAATCTGGTAATGTACTTAGAATATGTTTTTTTCTTAACAAAAACAATTTTAAATTTCTATTTTTGGGGTATTAAATATTTAAGTAAAATTTATAACGATTAGGTTCGGCCATCTCGGGATAAAGCGAGTGGGCGGAGAGGGTTTTCACTTGTCATTGCGGTCATAGAAATTGAATTCTACTCGTATATCCTTGAAATACACTTTGAAAGTATACAACTTCTGTTAAATTAATTGACAATTTGTATCAAAATATTTTTCTCTTACTGTTAGGTATCTTCAGTCCGGTTGCAGTAGAATTTTCCAAGCGTAGATTAATTACACGTATTCGATGTCGCCTGTGACTTAGTCCGCGCGGAATTAAAAGACGAAACTTACAATAACAAACGTGAACAATAAAATAGTAATAGTAACCAATAATTGTTGCGATAAAGTTCAATTTTATATAACGCTTTGATAATAAAATTAAAAACCTTAAAAAATTTAAAAATAAATATAGTTTGGGATTCGAATCGCCAAAACTGCGTATTACAGCGAACAGTTAAGCCGTAAGGCCAAACTGGCATATATGGTGACAAACAAAAATTTGATATTGCTTATCTATCTCGTACCTATCTGTCATGCGGGACGTAAACTTGTAGTAAATAGCAAAAAAATGTTTTGATATAAAATGTCAAATGAATTTAACAGAAGTAGTATATTTCAAAGTGTATCTTAAGTGAATAGAGATAGAGTTCAATTTTGTCTAATGTTACGATATTTTTGCATACTTTCGATGCTTCGTTACTATTGACGCTCTGTCTGTTACTATAATTATGGGCACTTTGAATGTACTCATATATATGACGATGTGAACGCTTCGATGTATTTGAGCAGAGTGGATGCTTCAATTAATTAGATGACCTTGGTTGTACTTATATAATTGATCACTTTAGGTGTTCCTATATATTTGGATATCTTGACTGCCACTATATTTATGAAGCTGACTGTACAACAGCTCATATTGAAGAGAATACATTGAACTGATTTATTCAGAGAATTAAGCTCGTGAGAACCATAAGCCGAGTAAAATTTTGCGTCATTTTTCTCCAATATCATTTTTCATTTAATTTTATTAGAGTTCCGTACCTCGAAAGGAAAAAACAGAACCCTTATAGGATCAATTTGTTGTACGTCCGTCTCTCTATCCGTCAAGACCCTTTTTCTCAGGAACGCCTTCAACTAAGAATCTTGAAATTTGGACGTCCACGATAGTACAGATAAAGATAATAAATGGCGAAAACCGTGAAAATCTTAAATATAGAAAATTTACTTAAATAAATACAGGTTTGTACCGAACATTTGGTGCGCGAGACCGAAACGCGCTTGGCCGGTTATTATTATAAATGCGAAAGTTTAGATGGATAGATATGGATGGATGGATGTATGTTTATTACAATTTATCTCTAGAACGTCTGCATGGATCTCGCTGACATGTATAATTTATAAATATATACCATATCTATACGTCAGAAATATATAATAGAATTGAATCTGCTTCAGATACAGATGTGTTTTTCGAGACTATGATCTACAAATTTCAACGAGATCCTTGCAGCCGTTTTAGAGATACCTTCAAACAAACATCCATCCATACATCCATCTAAACATTCGCATTTATAATATTACTAAGATATGTTACGTATAAAAATAAATGTTTTCTCAAATTTAAAATCCTTTCAAAGAAATTAGTATATACTTAAAATTGTTTATAATAATCCAGAAGAATATATCACCTTTGTACCCTCTAATATTAATTCTGCTCACGTTCTACAAAACACGTTGAATTAACACATTAAGGTATTAATTAAATATATATCACTAGATGGTCGCGACGTAGTTTGAAGGCCATCAGGAAAATACGCGAAGCTACTTGCGGTCCTTGAATAATTAATCATCGGTCAACGCACCTGTCTCGCCCAAAATGTCGTAAATTGATCGCTGTGCGTTATACTTAACGATTTCGATTCAGAATCCAGTATAGATCCGGTATGTTCATGGATAGATGTCGTCCTAAGCTCGTGCAATTATTTGTGACTGTTTTATCATCTTCTTATATTTTGTTTTGAGGTCAATAATATTGATGACTTTACTGTTTTGTTTATTATTTACCAAGATTGTTTACCGTTTATTTTTAGCATTTGTAGCAACAAATGTGTTGTTACAAATGCTAAAAAATTATAAAATATAAATATTTGAATACTTTTAAATAAATAAATATCAAGTATATTTAGTGTGTGTACAAACCGAAACCGGTTTTTATAATTTTCTATCAGTTTTATGTCATAATTTTGATTATTTGCTCATAACGACTTAAGTTAAAAACCTTAAGGACATTGACCGTCCTGGTCCGCCGCGCATGTGATTATATTGATAAATGAGTACACTCAAGTCGCTCCCTCACACAATTAAATAGAACTTGTTTATTCTTTAAGCGATTTCATTAAACGAAATTATTGCTTGTAATTATTTTTAAAAACTTTTTGTTAATGCTCAAGTTAAGTGCACATTACCAAAATAAATGTAAACATCGTGTACTTATCTGCTTTATTGTCTTAATGGAAACAAACTGCGTTCAAGTAAATGAATGGTACATTTCAGAAAAAAGCATTCACGTAAACGTATAATGTATTTGTCATTTTGAAACTTTTATACTGTTATTTTCAACATGTTTTTTTATGTCAAAAATGTGTTACTTTAACACTTGGCGTGCGGGCATACTTCGCCGCCGAATTACCGTTTCTATCGGTATCCACCACAAATCTACGAAATACGTGCTTTTACGTGACCCGCGCTCTAGTGATAGACTGCAAAAAACGTAAAAGCACGTTGCCCACATGTCAAGTGTTAATACAAATTCGAATCGCTGTTACTCCAATTAAAATTAGTAAATTAATCAATCAATAGCTAATAACATACAACGCATATGTGTTTTGGAGATACGTCAAAGTTATTATTAATTCTGAAGGTATCGCCATATCGTATTCGGACGGAAGCGCGCCATGTGCGCGGCTCGGGGGCCACGCGTGCAGGTGGGGACCTAACCTAACTGCTTCCTGCAGGGTCAAAGGACTAACTCAAGGCTAACGCGGACAATTTTCGCAGTCGACATACGCGCCGCCCTACACGCATCGCTATCAATCTCCCGCACGTATTTACCCGAGTTTTCCTTCGCTTTTTGTAAACATGTTATTTTGCGACACGATTCTTCCATAAACAAAAAAAATAGGTGATCCAGTTACATATTGAAAGGAATTATTAATTTGTTTTTATACCACGAGAAAAAACAAGGGCGCGTCAAGATGTTGATAAACACAGTAAACATCATTAAGAAACTAACATCGTCTATAATGGACTATAATTGTGAATGTTATTCGAGTGTGATAATTTTATATTTTTAAGATACTCGTCACAGGAAAGAAACCGTTATAGACCGATAAGGATACCTGACCAGGTGGGTATAAGTTTTAGTAATGACAGCTCACTGGTGCCCTCCTGTGAATATCAATGGAATATTACAACTTCCTTTTCTATACCTATTTATAAGTGGGTTTTATAAATATACTAGCTTTTACCCGCGACTCCGTCCGCGCGGAATAAAAAAAAAATTGAAAACGGGGTAAAACTTATCCTATGTCCTTTTCCTGGTTCTAAGCTACCTGCCCACCAATTTTCAGTCAAATCGATTCAGCCGTTCTTGAGTTATAAATGGTGTAACTAACACAACTTTCTTTTATATATATAGATAGATATATAGAAGATTATAATATTTATAAAAATATTCTGACAAAACTATCCGAGAAAGAAGCGATTCTGTGCACTGTAGGGCCTCTCTATGGGCCCAGATATCCCTGTACCATATACCATAATTATTAGGTTCCAATAGCTGTGGCCCGTGAACCTTGCATTGGCACGTCATGTCATTTCAGTCGAAACCCATAGTTATTGTTCATTGTTAACAGACATGACATGTTTGTTTATTTACACGCTTTCATCAACAATTACACAGTCGCATATTTATAAAATGACGTAGCACCATAGTATGTAGTATATTAATAATATATCTATGACGTGTTATAAAATTGTACTACTGTTGTTCATTATTGTAGTACTGTATAAATATACTGTCTTTAAGGAATTCGGATTTTTTATACACATACGATATTGAATTACTTAACTTCTCGAATTAATTTGTAGTTGTCTAAGTACTCTTTTAACGTAATGTTGGTGGAATTTATCAAAATTAAAAGAATGTTATGTGGATCCAGTCAACTGGGAAGTCAAATGCATCCTGATATATAACGTTGGAGGGTGACGGGCAAGGTCATTGACACCATTCACCCCTACGACGCCACACACAAACATTTCACCGATGTAGACGCACTTTCCAATAGTCTGTGGACGTGTTCAATATTGTTTGTGGACTGCATTGTACTAAGTAAAGACACGTAAGTTACATCAATACTTATAAAATTGGCTAATTTTTACACTAAAAGTTTACCACTAAAAGATCTAACTACAAGTAATGCAATTTGAACAGCAAACTTTTGAAATAAATTACATTTGTTTGTTTTTTAGTAATGAATGACTTGAAATCCGGTACATAACCTACACAAAGGTTTGTCAGTATTTATCCGGGTGATACTTATGCGGAAACGTTCGACGGCGCTAATGCATCTACAAAAATAAACACGAACGGGCCTTCCCGAATGACTCAAATGTTTACAACATTTTTAAGTCAGATAAATACAATATCTAAGTTCGAGACAGAAAAAGAGAACAATGTAAAATGTAGTGGAAGTAGTTTGTGTGTTTACATTGTTGCTTTATTTCCCTATTGTTTATATTGAATGCTGTTTTTACAAAGGCCAATTAGTGATAGGGTTTTTAAGAATGATTCCTTTTGTTTATGTAACTAATCCGATCATTGCTTTTTGTCATTCTGCTCTATGCATTCCTTATTTTGAAAAGGCTCAATCTTCTTTCGACGTTCTGACACGTCCTGGGGATATCAACAAAGAATAATACCTTGAAGTTATCATCCAGTGCACTTAGGAATATTAATCATAGACGAAGAAAATCACTTTTTTATATACCTGTTGTACAGTTAACCAGTTGAATTATCGAGTTTCTAGTCCATCTTCTGAGAAGTCGCATTTGTTTTAATTGTTTACCTCACCTTTTTAATTTGATGGTAATGTGAGTAATAATAATAACATGATGTAATTAAAAACAACATGCATATTATCGAAGAATGTTGTAACCGCAATGAACTAGTTTCTTGTCAAATCGTTTACAAAATACTGCTTATGAAACAATGCACAAGTGAATTGGACCGTCTGTAGTAAATACGCTTACGCTGCGTGGACGGCTCGGCACGCGTAAGTACGTCCTATTTTATTACAAAGGTAACATGCATGCGACGAGACAGTGTTCATCTTGTCCACGAATGCATATCTTGCATTTCCATGTCTTACACGTGCCAATAATTCAAGATGTGCAAAATGCTATGAACGTCTAAGCAGGTAATAACGTAAATTGCTGTCTCTATGAACGCTTTATGCTGTCACTTAAATGTAATACGCATCCTATATGTTAAATATGTTATACACCAACACACCATAATTTTTTGTCCAAAAATATATTAATATTTGAACACATCTTGTCCTTATATAATAAACGTGTTTATTTTCTTTAGTTTATGATTAACTCTTCATAAAAACTTTTAATATTTTGATGAAACTTAGGTGGGATTTGGTTAAATATCAATAGTATTTGCTTAAATGTTATTTGACGTCATTTATTTTGACTGGCATTACAACGTTTCATTATAATGATGCAGTTAATTTACTAATTGTTAAATTGATAGATTATTTATTATTTTCTTGTTAATTACATTAGTCTGGTAATACACATGCGTCAGATAAACTTTAAAACAGTGGAGTGCAGACATATTTTTTTTGCAGAATTTGTGGAATATTTTTATCTACATAACAGAAACAAAGTACCTACTAATTAATTTTAAATATATTTTATTTTCGAAAATACTAATGTAACAATAATTCATATGTTACTATCAAGTAACTATCAAGTTTCTCCCTAGATATTTTAACAATTATATTGTTATTAACTGAGTATTAGGGCGAAAAGAGAATATTGCAATAACAAAAACAATTAAATAAAAAATATTTTCACTCTCTTTCTTCCATAATCTCTTTCAAACCAATGTGTTTCAAAGTCTTTAACAATTTTCTGATACTATGATTTAACACGAATGTGTCGATTATTGGTACTTCGAAAATTCAAAGAAAATAATTGTTTTACTTTTTCTTGATTGTAAACGATTTTGTTGGAATCGTTCATAATATTGTTGTTGCTACAAACGCACGTGCATTCCAGTTGGTTTTAAAACGCACCTGTGCCGCAAAAACATCTGCCGCATTGCTGCGTCGGGATTTGTCATTGCATCTTTGTTTTTTTCTTATTTATTTTTAAATTTATATACCACCTTTTTGTACAGGGCAGTAGCTTATTAATAGATTTTTATCGGCAAAAACCATTTAACAAGAAAGCAAACAAGTGGTATTACACCTGATTTGTCATCTAATGGTTTCTTAAACCGTTTGCATAGTGACTAAAGATTGAATTAAGTAGTAAGTCTAAAAGAAACTTTAGAAGAAGCTAGAGAAGAAATGGAAGCAAGATTCAAAGTACACCTTTGTTTTAAATTTAAAAAATAAAATAAAGGACTAACACAGCGACCTTTTGGACTAGAGCTATATTTGATGTTTTCCTTGATAGTTCAAGAATGAATGCTCGATATATTGTTGCATGCGGGCCCGATGTTGATGTCTCACTCTTATTGAACTGCCGCGCATATTGTTGAAAATACATTGATAAGGTCAATCGACGCTTGTTTGAATATATTTTATTACGATAGTTGAGAATAAAGCCACTAAATTATGACTTAATTTTGACACATCCGTGATTTAAAAAATCTTTACATCGGTTTGTACTTTAAAATGAAAATATAACTATAAAAAAGACTATGATTAATAGCAAATGATATAAATTTTTTATTCATTGGGAAAAAAAGGTTTGGTCGTAGAATAGTGATCTTAATTTGTTTCGTTAAAACATAAAAGACTTCTTCATGAACCCTTTTTTTCATTAATAATTTTTCAATTGAATGGTCGTGATAATTGTTTCTCGTGAACGTACTTTCGTATGTGTCGTTATTTAATTAAATTTATCTTTGTTCGTGTCTCATTTAAAAAATTACGACGGTAATTAAGTCGCAGTAATTGTCGATGTTAATCAACAGTTCCTTAAAGGCGATTAACCTCTCAAACGTGCTTAAATAACAAGACACCATAGTTTTATTACCACGTGTAAATTGCAAACGTCTTTCAATATTTTAGATTATTATTGAGTTTGTTGTATTAGCCATGTACTTCTATATCAAGGTATTTGATAGATAGCTGAGGAGATTAGTTGAAGGATTTATTGAGATGTTGCATCTTATAATAAAATTTACACATTATTTAAAAAATGTCGTTTTCTGATTCCGAACGCAGCGTGTATTTAATTGCTTTCGTTGAAGCACGGTTATTCCTTTGAAGGCAAGAAGCTTGCCAGGTGTCGGGTTCAATGCACGTATCGTTGTTGTTTTGTTTTGTTAGGAGACCAAGACTTGGGGGATGGCGAGACCCGAACTACAACAAAAAATGCAACAGCCACCTGGCCTCAATATCACCTTGTGCTCAAATTTCTCAAGTATAACACGAATTAAATTCGATTGTGACTAGCTATAACAGATGTTAGAAGCAGATGATACGATGGATATGAAAGTCCTTAGGTACCGTAACATTCAACCCAACAATACTATAGTACTATATTTGATTCCTTAGACTAGCGTCGAAATCTTTCATTTAGATTTTATTAGTTATCATGATGTCATCATAGCACGTAGTTATAGCAAGTTTATTTAAGTATTTTTTTAAATCTAAAAGAAAATTATATAATTTTATTTATAACAGAATGGGGCAATATTTCGTTAATTATTTTAAGTCAACGGTACATTGGTGCTCATTTATAATGTACCGTACACCCGTATGGAGGGCGTAACCGAATGCGGGCCACCGAAAGATCCCCTCCGTTTTAACAACAAATTCTTCTTTCGATAATATAACAAACTATATATCAATTACATAAACAACAATACGTTATAATTATAACGTAGATATGTTTATTAGGATTCTGAGAATAGCTGACGTTCTTTGATAATTAACGAATTGGAACATTCTTTAAATTTCCGAGAACACTTAATGAAAATGATATGTTAAGAATATTGTGTATAAAATGAAACTATTTTCTAATTAAGTAATTAATTAGTAAGTTGATATGGTCAAAAGAATGTGTATACATTACAGATATCATGAAGCGGTTTCTATTATGTGAGGTTTTAACTTAATAATATGCTTTAAATACACATATTTTTATAAAAAACGATACTTGTTCTTTTAGAAACACAGATATTCTAGAGTCCAAGATGATCTTATGTGGTCTCCCTTATTCTAACCTTCTTTGTCAAAATGGCACGTGTTTGTGTGGCTTTCGGTAGATAGAGGCTGAATTACGTGCGCAGCTGTCTCGGCACGTGCAGCCGCGCGATCTGTGAACATGTGCCCATGTGACTGCACCGACGACAGTTGTCCCACTGGCAATAGACAATATGGTCATTGTTAACTAAACATAAACACGCACCAGTGACGCGATTAATAAGTTCTTATGTTCGGAAACCTACCTTTATCCTATGACTTTTAACATCTTGAATTGTAATTAAAAGTCATCGAGTTAATTTACTACGTGTATCTAAAAAGTTTGGTTTGCTTTGGTAAGGTGAATGAATAAAAAAATATTGATTAAAACAATAAGGCAAAGTAAAACGTTTATAAAACTTTTTTCGACTTTTCGACCATCGAATTTCAAAGCGATACAGTTGGCCTAGCACAAATATTTCTGACAATGGCTAAACTAATTTTGACATAATTGACAACACGCAGTTGTCAATTATGTCAAAATTAGTTTGGAGTTTTTTTTTGTGTATTGTACGCTCGATACGACCGCTGCACAATTTTTAGTAGATATTTTGTCGATGAGAATACGATGGCGAATGTCACAAATTTTCGTGCTAGGCCCACAGTTTGTAATCGCTGCATGGAATAGCAGTGGCGCAGTGCACTAGGTCGATTTTAGCGCATTCTGTGGGCGGTTAACATTTCCGTGCACTGGTTCGCGACCTCGCGGCTTCTTTAGTGAACATCTTAATATTATTGATTTTCTCTCTACTCCCCAAACCCTCCCCCGCTGCTCCGCACCGCGAACAGCCGCGCCCCTTCTTTTACGTTTCGTTTTGATACTCGCCCTCGAAAATTTCAAAACAAAACCACGTGGTCAATATAGTAAAAACTACGTGGAATTTTTAATTTTCAAATGCGAACTTTTCAATTTACAAAATAACATCATAAAAAAGTAAAGACCCATAGAACTATACTTAAAAATTATTGCATGTAGTTACTATAATATACTTTTTTTTTAGTAAGTTTGTTTATTTAAATGTACATTATTTGATTTATAAGTCATTTCTGTTAAATATCGAAATTATGTACTGTCGTATCTAATCATTAGGTAATAAAAAGTTAAACAAGAATTTACGTAAGTTGAAGTTCAAAGTACATACTAGTAGTACTAATACATCGGTAAGTATCTGTGTAATGGATATTTCATGTAACAATCTAACTACAACATGAAATCGTATAGTATTTCGGGTGGGTGGGGAAGGCAGCAAGTAACAAGTTTGACAAACTATGCATATGCACTCGTATGCTAGGGTGCGGGGTGTGGGCTGGAGACGGTGGGAGGCGGGGGAGTGTGGGGGGTGCCACAGCTCCGCTCGCCTCCCCCGCCTCAGCCCCGCGCCGTACGTAAACGACGACCATGCGATTATTCCGTCTACAGAGCGGAGGACGTAGTCAATGTCTCGCTCACGTCAAGCGCTGTGTTTGTTACGAATCTAGTCTGCATCGCGCTCTTGAACGTAACGGACGTACGCGACGCACTCTGTTTTATTTAAAACTTAAATTAAACATCGTTAATTTTTATTTTTTTAGTATATCAGTAATTTATCTATTTAAATTTGCATTCCAAAATAGAGAACATTCGCTTGCTGTACCGTAAAGTTAAATTTAGTGATTGTAACGGTTTTCAAATTTTAATAAGCGAACTTCATGAACTGTGATCGTGTTTTTGACCGTTTCGTTCTTCAATAAAACGATTGGACACAACGTATGCCACGGGTAGAAATGAGCGGATTGACCGTCAGAGTTAAAAGGGGATCGAGGGGTAGTGCCACACTTCTTGAAGCCGCCAACAGAATTCTGCGACTACTCGGCGTTAACTCCGCGAAGCGCGGGAAACAGCCATCGCCCAAATCTAAGGTAAGGTCAACGACTTTACGCTTCCTTTATTTTGAACGGTTATCCTCAATTTACATAAAATATCTTATATTTGCCTTTTATGGATTATTTAGTTTTAGTTGTAGAGTAAGTGTTGATAAAAATTGTTTTGATCAACACAATACAAACAAAAACATTTCATTTCAAAAATATCACATATAAAATTATACAATCAAAGCACCTATTTAAATATTCTAAATTATATTTTTATTTGCATTTTTTGCTATTTTAAATTCTTAAACGTGTTCTTTCAAGTTATTTTGATAATTATTTGTTGCAATTAATTCTGTTAATAAGTTTAACGCAACCTAAAATTACATACAGAATAAAAAGCGACGTGGCAAAGAATTGCCGAGAGAATTGTTGATAGACTTTCGCTGCATTAGTCTGTTCGCGTACCTACTTTCCCTCAGTGTTTTTCATGTACACGGAGTACAGTGACATGCGAATGACCGACCGACTGCCGCGCGAATGACTGTATGTGTGTATACATTACACACTACAGAGAACGTCGACGCGGCGGCGCTACACTACATGGACCGACACGGGGCGCACTGACACAGCACTTGTTTGTTCACGCGTCGTCGGCGTGACCGTCTTGTTTACAACACTACAAACGCTTAACGATCCGCATTCATCACTCATGGCATTACATTGAAACTGTAAAAACACGATGAATCAATTCTAATCTAGATGATCTTTTTTCCTCTTTAAATGTATTCAGAATTTTATAACATTTACGAAATGTCAGTATATTATTTTTACGTAGTGAAAGTGTTTTAGCTTATAAAATAATTTTATTTTTGAACTCTTATATATTCTGAAAAGTTATCTTATTCGAAAGTAAAACCAAAATAAAACATAAACCTGTCACTTAACGATTAATTGTCTATAGGTAACAGGTTTGTGCAAAGAACCACTGCAGAGATTTTATTTGCAAATATTTTTTTATCGTAATACCAACAGCACTACAAAGTTGTTTGCCGACCTACGTCATCGGTATCGTTGAAGCGAACACGTAATGTGTAATGTAGGCGTACACCCACATTATTTATCTACGCCGATAGCAGCGATAAGTCCTTAATGGGAACAGTTTGGGAAAATTCATCACAACATACATTGCTTAAAAATCGGTCAGTACATATTCAATAATTATTCAAGTCATTATGAAAATTTATTCTTGAAGTAATATTTTCTGTTGTGTATTACAAAACAAGTTTTTTTCCCTTTAAATAACATAGATAAAAAATGTTCGTCCCCAGTCATTCAGATCAAGCGTGGACATAACGTGTCTCGGTAAATCCTACTAGATAAGAATTCACTGTTTTGTTTTTACCGCAATTTAAACTATAGAAAATAAAAACAAAACTTATCTGATATTACTAATTTGCCCTTTCATGTTTAAATTTAATATATCATCGTATCTTTACTCGAATAGTTTTTATGGCCACGCCATTTCAACATTGAATGGTATGCGCCGTGTCATAACCGGATGTAGCTTAGACTAAGCAAAGTTAATATTAACACGAGTGGCGCACAACGGCTTTGCTTGAAATCAGTATAAATATGTGTCATTAAGGTAGGTCGATTTTTTTTATCTCGGAGTTCACGTTCATAATAATTTTTTAGTCGGGGCTTGATGAATGTGTTCGTAGGTGTGGTCGTCGCCGTCCCGGGGTATGAGACAGGTCGGGGGGCAGGGGAGGTGGAGGGGATCGAGGCCGCGGAATGCGTTACGATGGGAATGCGCTTCGAGTACCGTTGCGCCGGTGTGCGCCGCTCCGAGCGGAATGCGAGACCCACTTGCGGATTGCATGGACCAGCACGATTGTTGTTTGTGACTCATGCGCCACTTAAATCGGCCACACTCGAAGACCGAATCCGGGCCGTTGGTCGTCCTTTTACTACTCGCTCCGATCATATTTTCTCAACGAATACACAAACATAAAACAGTTTCATCAGTGACGGTGAGGCCACCATTTGGAATCCGTTCAAGAATACTGTTGTAATTGAGGCGATACACGCGCAAATACGAAGTTACTTTATTAACAGATATTTTTCTACTAAAAAATGATTACTATAAAATAAAAGCATGTAGAATTTGTCTTTCGGTCGCTTTTGTTTCAGAATTGACATGTGAGAGAATAGCCCTCATTGGTCAAGTTCATTATTTTTAAATAACCAAAACTTTCGAAAAAATTTATTTGAGTTCAAAAATCACTCGCTGTTTTAATGATTTCTTGGTCGATAGCATTATATGAAATAGAAGTAATAATATTTGTAGTTGAAATTAATGCTGTTTATATAATGCATATTTGTTAGGCCGATAAATGTATAGTTAGTGTGTATATTAATCTACAGATGACAAGAAAGTGCAAAACAAATCTGCTATAATGCCGTGTAAGGTCACTGTCGAGGACGTCTGCCTCGACTGTCAATCCTGTTTATATAATGTTGCTTGCAGTCAACATTTATAATTAACTAACTGTCGATCGCAACTCCGTTCATGCGGAATAAAAAAAATAGTTAATAGCCTGTATGTGTTCTTCCAGACTGTAATCTACATCTATGCCAAATTTTATCAAGATCCGTACAGCCGTTCCGTTCCGGTTTTTTCACAGGCGTAAAATTAGGAATGGAACAATTGAATAACTTTAAGGTATAAAGGTAGGTGTACCTATCTCGGATAAATTAGAAATCTGTAGATTTTTGCGTGAACTTTGTGTTATTATTCGCCGAGTTTCAGAAATCCCAGCAACGGTATTCGCGTAGAGCACCTACTTTCTTTTATTTTTCATTAAAATGGTCTTTAGTGAAATAACCGTTAGCCGTGTAGTGTAGTCTACAATACTCATCGCTAGAAAGAGATGGTTGGAAACGGTTCAACTTTTTATCTATGTATACTGACTTGTATTGAATGAGAGTACATTTTTTACACACTCTAAAACGCAAAAAAACATCGGCCGCAAACCTTAGAAATTGGATCGTCGAACTGTCTGATAGGCCAATGTTCGACCCAACCGTGCGATTTGATAATTTGCAATATCATGTCATCATGTCTTTTTTATTTAGTCGTAAATCCTAAAAATCCTATTCTCGAAACGTAAATTTTAGTATCCATATAACCATTGGTTTCTGAGACCAAAATCTCTTTATAAAATATATCGTCATCTCTGTCATTATCTTTGACAAAACATAGCGATATAATATTTTGTTATAAACGGAGATTGGTTCTCAGAAGCCCGTGGTAAGTCAATAAAAAGTTTTTACCTATTAGATAAAGATTGTTCGAAACGTCAAACGCCTTAAAGTTTTTTTTTTTCGCCAAATGTCAGTGTCATCATAGGTGTCGTTAAAAACGGCAAAAGGTTACTCGGATCCGGTTCGCGCGGTTTCGTTGCAACTATAACGGATAGATCATTACATTTGTGCGGTTCGGAGATCTGAAAAAATCCGGTGCGGTAGACGGCGTCGCCTATTTCGCCCCGCCGCGTGGCGAAGCGAAGCGAGCGCAATCGCGCCATCGCTGTAAACAAGCGCTCGCTGCTGCGGAGCCACGACGTGTCCGTCTGCCCGCTACCGAACGTTCGTGAACTTCCTACGGTAATATCACTACGTCTTCAATTAGTTACATGTGTACAATACAATAATTATCTGTTCCCATCTATCAAGTATAGTTGTCTTCGATTGAATTTTTAACTATTTAATAAAAACATTTTTTTTTGTTACAGCCAAACGGCCGAGCCGGAAGCGAAGTTCGCGCTCCAATAGCGGCGTCCGAGTCCGCGACGGAGTCGCCGGTTAAAATGCAGGCGTCGCAGACGGCTGCGGCCCCGGCGCCCGCGCGCCCCTCGGCGCCCGCGCCCTCGCACCCATACAGGCCCACCAAGCGCACCGCCAAAGATTACATATTTGGCAAACTAATCGGCGAAGGCTGCTACAGCACTGTATTCCTCGCGAAGGACATTCACACCGGAAAGGAATATGCAAGTAAGTTTTCTAAAATTAGATTTCTTCATGATAAAAATCAGATATCACTGTTATACTCTAGAGTCTAGGAAAGCTGTTTACACTAAATTTTCCTTGGTAACGCTCAAGATAGCCCATAGAATTCTTACTAATTTTATACCTTGCAAACAAGTTTAAAATTTCTTGCATAACTAGTTGTCGCCCGCGACTCCGTCCAGGCTTAGTAGCCTATATGTTCTTCCAGATTATATTATACATTTATGCCAAAATTCATCGAGATACCTGCAGCCGTTCTGGAGATACCTTTTAACAAACATCCAACCATCGATCTATCTAAACATTTGCATTTATAATATTAGTAAGATAATGACTTAACTAACTAGTTTGTATTTATTTCCAGTCAAGGTATGCGAGAAACTTCATATAATAAGACACAAGAAGCGTGAATACATAGAACGCGAGAAAGAGGCCCTAAACAAACTGTTCAAAGCCCCACATGGTTTCGTGAAGCTGTACTGCACGTTCCAGGACGACGAGAGATTGTATTTCGTACTGTCGTATGCCAAGAACGGCGAACTGTTGTCTTATATAAACAAAGTAGGCTCCTTCGAGCTCAACGTAGCTAAATTTTATGCTGCCGAGCTATTGCTGGCACTAGAGCGTATGCACGCTGAAGGTATTATTCACCGTGATTTGAAACCGGAAAACATATTACTTGATGAAAATATGCATTTACAAATAACCGATTTCGGGACGGCTAAAATATTGCCCCCCGAAGAGATCAGGTCGAACGCGCCGTGCACGGTGCCGGCGGAGTCGGACGACGACAGTTCTGACAAAAATGACCGCTCTAGAAAAATAAGTTTCGTGGGAACCGCGCAGTACGTGAGCCCGGACCTGCTGCAGAACCGCGTTAACACACGCGCCTCTGACTTGTGGGCCTTTGGCTGCATCGTGTACCAAATGATATCGGGCCTGCCGCCTTTCCGCGCGGCAGCCGAGTTCCTCACCTTCCAGAAAATACTCAAAATGGATTACGATTTTCCCGAAGGCTTCCCGGCGGACGCCAAGGATTTAGTGGAAAAACTGCTAGTTTTAGATCATACAAAGAGGCTAGGGGCCGATGACAAGGCCACGTATGAGAGCATCCGCAACCACCCATTCTTCGAGGGCATCGACTGGGACAACATCTGGGAGCAAACGCCGCCGACCATCAGCCCATACCTGCCCGGCGGCTCCTTCGAAGCGGCTGAAGAATACACGGTACCCGACCACCTCGAGCCCGGCCTCGGAAACAATCAACTCGTCCGCCTTTGGGAATTTGACTTATCGACCTCTAGTGGTAAGCAGTTTCTCTTTTTCTAGTTATCTGATTTATTACATTTCCGTATATGAATCTTAATATATTGAATTGAATGAGACTTAGGTGGACATTAATAATGATGTTTTTTGCTCGGTCACTTGACATTTTTCCTCTATATAAGTAAGTTATAAGTTAAACACAAATGAGACAGGCTTTGGACCTTATTTTGTAAATTATTTTTGACTTAAAATTTGTTGGATTGAAAATTTACGGTATAGTTAAAATAATCGTTAAGCAGCGTAGTGCATTGAAGCGATTAGTAAAAGGCGGCTGAAGCGTCCGTGACCCAAATTCTCAGAAAATTCATACGAATTCCGTTTCACGAGTTTAACTTTACTACTATCGTGCCGCGTCTCCGCTCTCCGGCGATCAGCGGGTACCCAGGCGGTCGTCCGTTAGTTAAGATAATAGCAAGCGATCTCAGCATCTGTTGTTGCACTGATGCGTCATCACAGTAGCTGTTGTTCGCATTAGAGCGGACGTCTATTGTCGGCTAACGGTGCAGTAATGGGTGACGTCACGTAAACGGCGCGCCGCAGGAACTCCGCGTTCTTGCTCGCTTGCGACATTGTATGAATGACTGCCGCGCCGTGCCCGATCTCTTTATTAATGGCCGCCTTACGAACAGCTGACCGACTGCAATTCTTTTACTCTCATTTATTACATCCAAATTATCTGATCTTCGCGAATATTTTTATCATTATCTCCTGTCATTAATTGTCGTTTAGAAAATTTTAATTTAATTTGAATTCTGTTTTATTTTTAGGAATTTTAAACATAAGCCCTGAAGAAAGACGTCGCCGTCTTGAGGTTCAAGCTCGCGAAAACAAATGGCACCAGTTCGTCGGCGGAGAATTGATTTTGAAGCAGGGCCTAGTGGAAAAGAGGAAAGGCCTGTTCGCGCGGCGCCGCATGTTGCTGCTCACCACCGGACCCCGCCTGTTCTACGTCGACCCAGTCAACATGGTCCTCAAGGGCGAAATACCCTGGTCGCCGGAGCTACGCGTCGAAGCAAAGAACTTTAGAATATTTTTAGTACACACGGTAAGAAAACTGTATATGTTATATAAACTCCTGACCTCCGTATCCTGGGAATTATTTATTAGTATTATTAGACAATCAAAAGGCAGTTGAAATTTTAGATATCCTAGGTACTGCTCTAGATCATATATTTTCGAAAATAGTTTCTTCATAGCAGATTAAGGTAGTTATTAAAAATGTTATTGTTTGTTGCAGCCAAACCGCACATATTACTTAGAAGACCCGGAGTCGTACGCGCTAGAGTGGGCGCGCGTCATCGATGAAGTGCGCATCGGCACATACGGCCGCGACACGACCTAAGCTCCGAGGCCGGACTGTGCACACTCCTAGGACATTAAATAGCCTTCATTTCGAGCACGAGAATCATCTAGAAGATAATTCGCCGCGACGGTACGCCTAGCAAATGCCATGAAATGGAAAGGGGCGACTCACACGCGAAGCGTCGCTGAGCCGAGTGCCGCGTCCGCTACGGAGCGCCCGCCCGCGTCCCTCCCAACGATGCGCTGCGGACGGTAGAGGACGGTCAGGGACGGTAGCGGACGGTCAGGGACGGTGGCGGACGGTGGCGGACGGTCGCTGACGGTGGCGGACAGCGGCGGCCGCGGCGCGTGGCGCGTGATAGTGGACCGAGACATTCTCTCCGTGTCGATACTGAATGACTGATTCCTATTAGTATGTCCCGACTACCTTAAATTATTCTAATTTAAGTTAATTATTTAAATGTGGATATATCGATGATGTGTAAATATTTGTCGTAAATTAATAACGCAAATCTTTTAGATGTAACATGTGAAGGGGCCCTTTGTAACTTAATATCGGCCTTTGTAGAATGGACTTGTTATCTCACCACCCGCGTGTTCACGAAGCCCATTCCAGTTGGTAACTAGGCAATTTTTAGCTAAGTTATTATTATTATTATTTATTTTAATTATAATGATTTGCCAACGGAATGTGACTTGTACAGAAATTAAACTAGAAAATATATGTCTGTTTCCAATCCTCATGAGACGTCAGCTCGGTGTACGTCGGTGACGTCACTACGGTGCGTATGAGGTCACTGTTTGTAGCTAAGCACAAACAGCAGAATTTATATTTAGAAATTGAAATCGCGGTATGAAATGATATACGCGCATACCATTGACATACGTTAAAATAGTAAATATTAGAAAAAAACGTGTCGAGACAACTTCAGTTGTTTCCACCTTTGGTCCAACCCCTTAGGGGCGGTGATCTAGTTTATTATTTATGCAATACTGCGTCTTTGGGATTGGAAACTGGACAAGAAGGATAGCTTCTATAACGAGCAGAACCGAAGTTTGAGATATGTAATGATGGCGGTATTCTGTTCTGCTCGCCCGCTTTCCTTTAGTACATTGTTGAGGGCATTACAATGCTTATTAGCATGCATACAATGCGTGCCCTCGGGTCTTAGTAAAGGGAATATGGTTAAAGCAATGTCGGGTGACCTCCCATCAATGGATATGACACCTGTTTATATCCATTGATATTAACAGGTGCCATTTTCATTCAAATTCATTTATTATTCACCAAATTTGATTAAATTTATTTGAATTTTGGGAATGCTTGGATAATTATATAATACAAATTTGTGTTTTGTCGTTTGTCTTATTATATTATGTAATAATTAAAGCTATATATCGAAATTCCAATGTCATGGTGTTCAATTTACTTTCTACTGCTGAAGCTAACTTCGACTAATTGAATAATCAATTAGTTAATTTATACAGGTAGTTTAATGCCTAAATCTTGCCTTGGAGGGATGGTTAAGAGGCTTAATGTAAATGAGATGAAGTTCATACTGAATATAGTGAATTTAGAATGTAATTAATTTCATACAATAGTTTGTCAACTGTTCAATTTGCTTTACTAGTTTTTGGTATCCTGATACTTTTGGCTTTGAGCATACATCATTAGTTTTAATATTATTCCATGACATTGTTACTAATAAACCTGCATTTAAAATTTAATGTCTGTTAACTATTATAAATATGTTTTAAAACCTTTGTATTGCGTAAATTCCATAAAATAACAAATTAAGAAATTGAAAATAAATTAAAGTTGATTTTTAATATTTTTCGTTTTTATTTCCCATTTTATTTCTTCAGAACATTTACATTTAACTATTGAACTTGGTATTTAAAAACACTCGGAAGTTAACTTATAGCATCAAATATATTAAAAGTTTATTTTGACTTTTATCTCGGCGCCTGTAGATTTTATTGACTTAAAAACAACGCAAAATTTTCCTAGATTTTAAAAGGGAGACAGGTGCAAAAGATTTTCTTTGGTTCCTTTTTGCATACAAATATTTATAGTAGTTTTCAGGTAACTTGGCGACTCTTAACTGCTCAGAACACAATTTTGTTTTTAGCAAGATGTGGTGTGGTGTACATGTGAGCAGTGGCTCTCATTTTTAGGAGATGGTTAAAAATATTCTGAGATTTCGATTTAAACTGATTTTTATACAGAATATAGTTTCAACTCTTTTCAAGCGTGCCATCTGTTGTTGAGAAAAATAAAATTTTGATACGATGCTGCCACAAACAAAAAAAGTTTTATTAATAGATATTTGATGGCCCGGTGAAAAAGGTGGTGCTATTGCGGTTAGTTCTGTCAGAAAATAAGTAAAACCTATATATGCATAGAAAATGGCATAAAATCCCATAAAATAAAACATGTCGTGACAGGTACAGTACGAAAAAGATCTTGTGGTATTTTTTGACGTTGACGTGGGAGCCGCTAGTATGTCATATTTTAGTTTGACGTTAGACATAACATAATATATTTTTTAATTTATTAAGGCATTGAATATTGGTGTCCTTTAGCCTTTAGTCTTAAAATTGACTTTAGATATCCTTGTCGGTGTTGACCGTCTATGTAAAAAATATGAATAATGTCAATTTAAAAACTTCTTAATGAAATTGTAGGATTTCCGCAATATATCGAAAAGTTGTATTTTCCAATTTGTTTGAAAGGAAAGAAGTTATTGATTCTAGACTATTTTTCCCATTTTTAATTTCTTTAACGGGTAAAATTACACAATTTATTTACATTTGTAAATTGCATTGCTGCATAGATTAGAAAAATTTCAGACTAAAAAAGTGTCATAAAATCAAGATGTGAAATGTCAAATGGACAGAGCAGAGTTTAGAAATAGGTTAGAAAAAATACCAATATTTTTTATTTTTTTATTAAATACTTTTTTTATTAAATGGCTTTCTAGTTTTCTAGATTTTACAGATAACTACAGTTTATTTTCTACAGTAATTTATGCACTTTGAATAATTTTGCTGTGAATTATTATAACTCTATTTCGAAAAGTGTTTCTCTACTTTAGAGTTTATAAAAAATATTTTTTCTTGTTTTTGTAGCTATCCTTGTGTTTATATAATTGTATTGCAAAATGACAACTACTGTTATAAAATACGTCGGAAGGACTACTGATTTTAAGGGGAAGACGTTATGGGAAATTGTCGGAAGCTTAAAAAACTTAGGAGTTGGTAGGATTATTGTTCGATCTGTATTTGAGAGATATCCCGAGCCGAGTTTTATGAAGATAGTGAAGGTTGAAACATGCCCTGACGAGGTAAGATGATATTCTTTTACAACAATAATCTGGTTCTCTAATTCCCCCTTTAATCAACAGACTTTTAATTCCTAATATTGTATTATCTATGTTCAATATTTAAACAAAAACGCTCTATATATGTTTCAGGAAAGGCGTCGCGTTCGTGTATGGGTTGAGAAAACTTTTAGAGGTAAAAAACTTGAAAAATTAACTGAAATCTATAGAACATCATATAAGCCTGACTATAAACTCATACCTAAGCATGAAGAGGCAAATTTGCTGAAGTCCATCAAAGATGTTCATGATTCCCCAGATGTTATTTTGCCCAGAACTATAGAAATGCCACCTTTAATGAAGAAGTTTATAGTGAAAGATCATGAAAACAAAGGAATGGAGGTATTAATTTGATTTAAAATTTCAATAGGCAATACACAAATGATAGTATATTTAAGACATGCAAACATTATGAGAGTTTTATACTTTTTTTAAATACAAGTAGTTGTCTAGAGTTGTTACCTACTGGTTACATGTTACCTAGCACCACATTTAAGGTATGCGGTTGTGCGGTCGCTCAAGGTAGTGGACAGTCTCACATTACCCTGTTGACACCCCAAAGACATGAAAACGTAAAGGGGGAAACTGGTAGCCATAAAACTGGCACAAGTCTAGTTTGACATCTATATATATAAAAGAAAGTAGTGTTAGTTACACTATTTATAACTCAAGATTGGTTGAACTGATTTTGCTGAAAATTGGTGGGCAGGTAGCTTAGAACTAGGAGACGGACATAGGATTTTTTTTATCTTGTGTGCATTTTTTTTATTCCGCGCGGACAGAGTCGCGGGTAAAAGCTAGTATTATATATATGAAGTGTCTTTTACTATAATTGATGATGACTATGATTAGCTTCTCTGATTTATTAAATCTATTTGTAAACACAATTTCATTTTGATTTTCAGATTTTGAAAGAGTATGTGATGCCACTTAGTTACAATACCAGTCCTAACAGAGTAGCTAGGATTGCTCAAGGAGATGAGAAGCCAACCGTTCAGTTTACTATGGGTCTGGGAAAACCTGCAAGCCCCTCATTATATGAAGGTGTTCCACTGAATTAAATCAACATTACAAAACTAATTTAAAGTTAATAGTACATAGAGAAATAATTGTTAGCATAGTTTTATTGCAATAAAATAAAATTAAAAAAGTATCAGTGTGTCAATTTTGTGAAGCAGCAAATTTCTTAGACAATAGTGGATTTCCTTGTATTTCAGGTATGGATCGTTCAACTTCCAATTTCTGAAAAATTTATCTTCATATTACAACAAACCCTTCAACATGTTTTTTCTATTACCAGATTTTATACAAAAAAAAATTAAGATTAGCTAAGAATGCTTTCATTTTCAGCTGCACTCATTAATTAAGGTTTTATGTAAATATGAATATTATTTTACTTTGTATGGAAGGCAAAAAAAGCTTTAGTTGCCTGAATCTACTAAAAATAGTCCATCTAGGCCTTACGATTCATGTTGTACTAACTTTAATTGTAATTTTAGCTTGTTCATCATCTTCCTGGCCTTATTGGCCAGAGTAGGGTCAGGTAATTAAGGTTTTGTAATCGAAAAGAAAGTTTTAGCTTAATTTTTTACGGCTGGCCTGTGACTAACCCTACTTGGCAGGAATATATAAATACTAAATATTTATTTAAATAATTATAGCTGAACATTTCTAAATTACTTCTTAAAATACACCAAAAATAGCTATTAATAGGATAGATATTATTTTGTTTACCCTCCAAAAGTTGCGCATCTCTTGAACTTCATCTTCCCTCTGCACAAAGTATTGGCGAACAGTTTTCTGTATCACAGTTGCTGCGTAGTCTTCTGGCCATAACCAAGACTTAGGATAGTATGCTCTAGGACTGAAAAATATTTTATTAATACTAACTTCTGACGACTTTATCTATATAGCCTGTTTCAAATCGCTTTTGACAAATTAAGTGAATATGCTATGCTAAAAATGCTATGATTAAAAAAATATACTAAGTGAATATGAATATTATGCTTACTTTGTTTTCAATAGTTCTCTAACCCAAGGCATGTTAAATATATGTAGATTGTGTTCTTTACGTTGAGGATGTCTTGGATTATTGTTCCATAACAGCTACAATTGATTATTAATTATTAAAAAAATACATATAAAAATAAGATTAAAAGAATGGTACAGTGAGTGGCCTTTGCTGGTGGTTTTCATTTTAGACTTGCATAATTTGAAACAATAATGTATTCAGGACTTATTTATACTTCAGAACAATAATAAATTAAATTTAGGGGTAGTTCAAGTTATTTGTAAAAAGGGGGCGGAGTTTAAATGCTTGTTCACATTGACTCGTGATTGCGGGCGCGTGCGACAGTTTCAAACGTATGATGTATGGGAGTGTTCTTTTCGAACGGTCTAAATCGGTCTATCGCCAAACGTTTGGCAGCCAATGTGAGCACAAGCATTAACTTGAACTGTAAGGAAGAAGGCAATTCTGTAATAAAATAGAATTCTTATAGCAGTGAGCATTGTAAATGTATTGTGCATGGGCCAATAGCCCTCTTGACTTATTCACATTTCAACCAGTATTTTACCTTCTAGTGTGACTCACCTGTGCTATATGATCAATACCATTAAAGAAACATTTTTGTTGTTTCAATGCTTCCCAAATTTGAGCCTTATACAACGTCTCTTCCAAGGCTGGTTGTAAGTGAACAAATACTTTTTCTTTCAAATAGTTGCATTCAGTGTCTGCCAACATTTGAATTTTATTTAACTTAGGTAATAAGAGAAGAAACATTATTGTCATCGGATCTAGTACTTTTTAGTAGAAAGTCAGTTGTGTATCATTTCTTACATTCTGTCATGTCATTGTCTTTATCTTTTCTTACAAAACAGAGACAACTGAAAAATATAAAACTGAGAAATATGTTTTAAATGGAGATTTTGACCTCACAAACCTATGGTTAGTAGCGTGAAACGGGTTAAAAAATGATATACTTAGAAATGGTGACAACGGTTGTCGCCCTTTTTTGCTATTTTCGTAATTTTCTACTTCTTGAAACTTCTCTTCACTTTCCTCTAGTATTTCATCCCAGTTGGCGCGTGGTTTTCTTCTGGGTGCTACTGGAAAGTTGATTTCAGAGCAAGGTAAGCTGTTGGGTAACGTGAAAGCAGCTATTTCGTTTTGAAGCTCATTTGTAAGCGACTTTAATTCTTTGGATTTGCCTTTGCGATCCGTTGTTCGACCCGTCATTATATTTATTTGATTTGTTAGGTACGCTTTATTTGCGTTATATTTATGAAGCTTTTTTCTGACATTAATGTGACAAAATAATTTGATGTCTTATTATTTGTTTTTAAAAATTTTAATAATACCTTTTCACGTCTTTTAATTAACTTATTTATAGAGATAGAGATGTGTGGAGGAGTACTACATACTGTGCCGACCCTTAATAGAGATAAGGGCAGGTTGATGATGATTTATCGAAATTATTTTTTGCTTAAAACAACTGTCGTCGAACGAGAGTAGAGAGTAAATTTAATATACAATAATATGTTATTTTGAAGATAATATCTGAAATTGTAAACAGGTAATCGTGAAAATAATTTCTTTTGATAGGCCTGCTGTACTGTATGCAAATTTTTCATAACAAATGAAACTTTGCATTCAGTACTATTTCAGAAACACTTAAATTGTCTTTTTAACCTAACTAGTATTATAAACGCGTATGTTTTGATGCATGGATCGATGGATGGAAGGATGGCAGGATGGATGTTTGTTAGAAGATATCTCCAGAACGGCTACATGGATCTTGTTGAAATTTGGCACACATGTAGAACATAGCCTGGACGAACACATACTACTAATTAAGTTTTTTTATAATTCTGCGCGGACGGAGTCGTGGGTGATAACTAACAATAAATATCTCCTGAATACATTATTGATATAGACAAAATGGATTAGCATTAAATTATTATTTTTAATCTTGATTCTTGACTTTATTTTTTTCAGTTTGTTTTTTAAACGCCATATTATCATAGCGAACACCCCAGAAACCAGAAGAATAAAGTTAGGTACTGTATCCAATTACTTAGTTATTTATTTTTTTAAACATATAAAAAAATATATTTTTAAGATTGGATTAAATATGAAAAAAGAGACGAATATATTACTAAAAAGTATATTTTATGGTTTAATTTACAAAAATCTGCATATGCGATTACTCGTATTCTCTGAGCATTACCGCCCAAAGTTAAATAATAAATTAAAATTCTTTATTAAATAAAAGTTAATACCTAAATCAATAGTAATAAATACTATTTATGATCTCTTAGTAATTGGAGAATTTTCCAGTGACTTGTGAGATCCAGTCTAGATAGTGAGCGACTTTGACGTAGACGCCAGGCACGCCGGACTGCCCGCAGCCGATGCCCCATGACACGACGCCCACCAGCTGCCACGTGCCGCTACGCTCGCATACCAGGGGGCCGCCGCCGTCACCCTTGCACGCGTCCTTGCCTTCCTCACCGCCCGCGCAGATGAAACCAGGGTTCAGCTCGTAGTTGTAGCCCAACCTGGTTTGTTTCAACTGTTGCTGGCACTGACCGTGGGCTAGGATTGGTACGTCGACTTCTTTCAGAATGTTCTGGTATTTTCCATAATCACCGAATGCGTCTTTTCCCCATCCGGTGGTCCAGCACCTCTGTCCGGCGTACTCTGTGTATTTATCCGGCAAGCAGGCGGGGCTGATGTGCGGGTATTTGGTCCAATCGACTGGATGCTCCAGCTTGAGGATGGCGAGGTCGTTGTCCAAGGTACCGGCGTAGTACGTCGGGTGCACGTGTACCGACACCACGTCCCTCTCGATGTATGGGTAGAATTCGACATCGTGGTTCACGTCCCATTCGCCTAGCCTCACTCTTAGTTCGAAGCCTTTGTATCTATAAAAATAAATTAGTTGTTAGAAGTTATTAAACTGAGATGGTCCTTTTTGATCTAATTGTTTTTAGCTTAATACATTTTATGTGGAATTCATCCGGCTACGGCAAACAAAAGTCTAGAACTAAAAATAAAACAATATTTATCAAATACTTACGATTTAACGCAATGAGCAGCAGTCATAATGTGAAGTCCATCAATAAGGGTACCACCACACACATATACGGATTCTTTCGGATCTTTCTTTAGAATAGCCGCCTGCCACGGGTATTCTCCGAATTCACTGTCGCCGTCTATATATGAGGGTGTCTTGATCCTTCCATTGATCCCTTGCGAGTGTCGGATACCGCACTGGCCGCGGTTGGATGCCTGAGGGCGCAACGGTCGGCGACAGCACACTTGGTTTTGTTGGCATCGTTGAGGGCTGGGGCGTCCGAAGTATCCCTGACGCTATAAAGGAGATAATATTTTAGTTTTCTTATCATACGATTCACCATAAAACTATAACACTAAAGTTGACCTACAATTTTCTAGACTATTAAATTAAATTACCTCTTCAATGGATTTGTCTAAAGAAACTTCTCTCTTCCTTCTGTTCTCAGGAAATCGTATACTCTGGCCGCCCCGGTTTGCCCCAGGACGGTGAGAAGGGACAGTTAAGGAACGGGAATAAGCGTATCTGTTAGCGTAGCTATTTTGATTATCAGCTGTTACATTAGCGGACCTCTCGAAGTTCGGGTTATAAAAACCATTGTTTTGATAATTATAATCAATATGATCATTATTAAGATTCGTATTATCATCGTCATAATAGTCCTCATTATCTACTTGCGGTTCTGGGGAATTATAAGGACTTGGTCTGTAATAACCGCCGTAATGTGGTGAATGCGGAGAATATATTGGTGGGGGGTAATTGTGATGCGGGGCAAATTCGTTATGAGCATGCACGTAAGGCTTGTTATGATAAATATCGTAAGGATTATGATGATGGTAATGCTCGTGCTTATTCAAAAGATAAAGTTTCTTTTCATGGAATAAATCACCAATTTTATTGACGACGTGTTCGTTAGGCGTCACGTGTAAATTGACAAATGGTTTTACAATTTTTTCCCCGTAATCATTTTTGGTCACTTGTACGGCTAGTAAAGGGTTAACCGAGAGCAATCCTAAATTAATTCCACCACCATTCAAAGCAGGACCATAAGGATTGTATATGGGATTAGCGTTGAAGGGATTTATGGGATATCCACCATGGGAAGGCTGGGGCAACCCAAAAGAGACACCAAACGTGGGCTGCACTTGTTTGTTGTTATTACCGCCATTGCCGCCGTAGCCGGCCAGTCCGAAGACGCGCTGCAGTAATATCGTATTTTAGAAATAAAATAATTTCTGATATATTGTTAGCTATTTGTAAGTGCCCATTGTTTAGTTTTTCTTTTGTACGATATTGCAAATGAATGTGATATATAAAAACGCAGCTCATTCATATCCAGTTGCAATACATGAGTAAGTTGTTACCCCAGTCTGTTTTGATGATAATGACCACGAAGGAGTTGTAACATGGGTTTAAGAGGATGTGAATTATCAAGAGAGATCAGTATGGATTGCGAAATTATGTTTATGTTAGTTTGTATTTCTAATTATTTGAAATATTAGCTACACTTACTGGTTCAGCTTCCTTGTCAGCGTCATCCTGTTTATCTGTAGCCGCTTCTCTTTTGCTTATGCTTTTGACTGTTGTTTGATTTTGTTGTGCATCAACTTCTAAATCTGAAGCCACAGTTGCGTTTAAGTTATCCAGTTGTTCTTCAGTAAGTGCTGCAATCTCGCTGCCTTTGTTACGAGGATCGATAGGCAAGTATAAGTCGTCCCTGCGGCCAATGATTTCTTGACTGGGGCATTGATCGTAGTTCACACAGACGCAGTCGAATCCTTGAGCTTTTGGCTCATGGTAACTTTGTTGATAATTTTGCTGGTTGCTTTGACCGAAAGTTGCTGGACCTTGATTGTATAAATTGTTAGCGGATCCCACATGAAGTTCTTTCTTGTAAAATTCTGTATTTTGAGATGCGTAATTTCCTAATGAGTTGCTGTATTTTTGATCATCGAAGACATTGTTTGCATATTGATTAGGTAATGATTGGGATGCAATATTAGCACTTCCTTTATTGACATTGGTATGACCATATTGCGAGCCGTAAACGGTGTCTGCTTCGTACACTGGTTTAGTATACAATGGATAGTTTCCTGTCATAGGTTTGAAGCCTCCTGATGTAATTGAACTGTAGTCACCACCGGATGCTGTTATAACGTCAGATGACTCATGAGCAAAGTTTTGCGATCCTAAATGTCCAACAGATCCGACAGGTATTGCTACAGGTTTAATGATAACTTTAGGATCTTTCTCAGCATCGCTGTGAACGTAATGGTGGTGTACATGTTGTTGCACGATGTCTGTTTTGACTCCAGTCTGGACGTTAGCAGGTATTTTATTGTAGGTAGGTTTAGAATTTTCAAAAGCATAGGGTCCCTCATTTGCATATATTGGTGGCTTTGTTACGAAATTACTTTCATGGGCGTTATACACTCCGCTGTTCTGAGAAAACTGGTAATTGCTACCAGAAAGGCCATATTTGTCTGAAAATCCTGGGCGAATGTTGCCTCCGTATCCGATTCTCTTGGGCGGCAGCTTTTGTGGACGAGAAGGGTATGGCATCGGTTTTGGTGGACCGTAAGCTCTTGGAGGTCCTCGGATTGGAATAGAAGCAACGGGTTTACCAATAGGCTTTATATCCACGGGCTGTGCGTAAATGAGGTCGTCGGGAGATACATAGGTACGCTTTTCTTGAGTTTCTCCTTCTTCACACTAAAAATGTAAAACGAAGATAGATTATGCAGATCATTTAAATGTAGATAATTAAATTACATCTTAAATTAATATTAATTATTAAAAGTGTTTAAAAATAAAAATTTGCTTGCAAATAAACCAACCTGTATGAGACCTAAAGTACACAGACGATCTTTGATCAGATTTCTCGCTTCGGTATCATCTCCCGCATCCAGTGCTTCTTTTATCGTGGGATCGCCGTATACTTCATCGAAGCCGCCCAAACTTCTTCCTTGCTTGCCATTAATTAGTTCATCAACAATTCCGTCGAGTACAGTCTCGTTAGTTTCGAGACTTTTGTCCTGAGCCACAGTAAGATGTTCGCCTTCTAACAATTCAGTCGATTTTTCTTTTTGCTCTTCTGCTTCGGTATTTTTTTCGTTTCCCCAGGACCATTCTGCTGCTACAACCGCTATTGTTATTGATAGCAGTAAACAACTTGATAAAGACAACCGCATGATCTGTGAATAATAGTAACGTTGAAATATTGGTGTTATTTAATCTTTTTTAACGCTGTATTTAAAACGACGATGTTTCGAAACTATCTGAGAGCGCTTTTACTTTCGCAGACGGTCGGTATTATGTAAACTCGAATAATGCCAGGTAGCGAGCGACCGAGCCTGCGCGTTCGCTAGCGTGGGCCTGCGAAAGCACTCTCACATGTCGAGTAAGAATGTATTACGTACAGCTGTTATGTATGTTTACTATAACAGGTTAATATTTTTAATTAATTCATAGTACTGAATGTACAATATGGCAAGTTATAGAGAAAATTTAGACTTTTATTAAATGAGTAATAATTTCTTTTCCAAAGATGCTAACGGAAGCGATAAAAGTTACTTAAATATTTTATAGTTTCGGCTAATAGGTTTGTTTATTGTTTATGTTCTTAAAGAAAGTAAATTGGTGTCATTGTCGATCCGAAACCGGCACAAGAAGCTATTTGGTAAGCACATCGCGTCTATGCGTCATCTTTTCACGCAACGAAGCCGTAACCGCATTATGCAATTTATGAGTTGTTGCTCATTATTTAATATGTTTTTTTTTCTGACTTTTACTTATTGTTGTTTAATAAGTGAACTATCGCTTGAAGCATTGTTTAAATGGAAAGTTTAAATGCAGTTGGCATCGTAATAGTCCTGATACGCGCCGTGAGTTAGAGAGCTTGGGTACATGCTTCGTTAGACAGTGAAAGTATTATGGACGTATATCGTACATAGGAAAATGACATGATAGTCATCTCTATTACTTATATAATGTTGTAAAATAACATCAGACTGGTGTTCATGTAAAAATTCAAAATACGTTATATCGCATAAATTTTTTAAAACATTTTATAATCTTCTTTTTTAGGAGATTAGAAGAGTCCGTTTCCAATGGTACAAGAGAAATTTAATAATATTTAGGATATTTCGCGTTCCTAATTAAATAAAATTTCACCATAAGATTTCTTTTAAATAAAGAAACTAGGGGTTAAGCTAATTATCACTAAAATCTGATTAAATTTTATGCAAAATCGTATGAAATTTGCGTTATTGTTAATTTTTCCACTGATTAAAAGTATCACAGGCACTATAAACTTACTTTTTCTTACAATTTTTCCTTTTTAACACTAATAAAATAACAACTTGTTTTAAGTCGTTTTCACCACTTCACCGACGCTCTGTTTGCGTCCGAATGACTGCCACCACTCCGGCGGCAACGCTTTATACTTCAACCAACGCAAAGATGCACGCTGCCCGATTTTGTAAGATGATCGACTCATGCTTGTACCATTAAACTCTAACGGAGACAATAACACCAAACTGTATCGTAATTTACTACGCAAAAGTGTGCGAATCGGTTTATCGTGAATGTCTTTGGTACGGGGTCTGACGTCAATATCATTGATCAACCCTCCGGATCATTCACGTCTGGGTTCTGAATAAGCGTTATGCAACTGGGATGTCATCGGGGTCACGATAGCGGATTTGCTGTTTGAGGCACCTCGTGGATGTCCTTGTAATTTATAAAAGTTGGGGGAAAAATGTTTTTTTTTTTTTTTTTAAATATTGAATTTGAGATAGTCAGAGCCCTTGGGCAGCGGTTGTATACATTTATGGAACAATAGAATATGCTTTATGCGAAATTAGATTTCTTGGCAAGGATTTGCTTATTGTCTATAGACTTAGATGTCTAGATATCGGTCATATTGTCGTTAGGCTTACACTATTAGCGTTTTCCTTCTAAGTAAAGTGTTACACCATTTATTCTGCAATATACTTAATAATAAAGTAGAGAATTTTATGGAATTACTTGCGAGATCCCCATAGTTGGCTTTGTTCCACTTTCACTACTTCATTAAAGGAAGCTTGATCTAATATCAAGCTTATAAGAAAATATTGGCTAAATATATTACTCAAAACATTTAAGTCATTTATTGAGTGTAGAATGCGCAGGGGCTCACACTTTGACTTGTCATATAAAAGATTTCAACGCGCTCAATATTTACGTGTTTACCATACCATGTAAGCATAAAAATTGTATTTAATAAATATATTGGCCTTAGGATAAAACATTTTATTAGATATATATATATATATTAAATGTTATTATTGAGTTGAATGTTGTAGATATCTTCTTGCACCATAAAAGTGTTTTATGCCGATATTCACACACGGGTATAAAAATATGGCTGTTCAAAATTATTTATTCCTGCACGATATGTTAAAAAGTGTTATTTTTAGGTTGTTGTAATTGTACACCAGGATGAATTTGGGCATTGCGTGGAGGGATTGCATAAGAGGGGCTTTCCAGCGCAAACTCGAACCGGACTTGAGCGGGCGCAGCGGAGTTGCGGCTTGCGCAATGGTTCGCTGAACCAGATCTATGTCTTCAATACTCAACTGATGCATGTTATTGTTTGAAATGTAACAATACTGCATACTTAATACAGGACATGCGGCATGCGTCATAAAAAGAAATCGTTTATGTTTGAAGGTCTGACCTTTGGATTAGAGGAGTTCAAAGAGCGATAAATAAAATCTCTAGGTAATATAAAAGAAAATTAAATTGGGAAAGTAAATAATGAATCGATGTTTGTATTTATGGTCTCCGATAACATTGATTTTCAGTACCATCTCCTGCGTGCATTTATCAATGCTATTAGTAAAGATGAAATTCGGATACATTGTTTTCAGTCGCTTGTAAACAAAACTGTTACGGTACGAGTTACAATTATTTCTTACGTAATCGCAGCGATGACTTCCGTTGCTAACAAAAGTGCAATGAACTTATAGCGAGTGATGCATTGGTAGTAATCTGAGGCAATCAACGTCAAAGGCATCTTACATTATTTACATTTTTTATACGCATTCGTTGAGGTTTAAAACTGTGAATTGTATTATGCAACATGGAAATAGTTACAACATCCTCTACATTTCTAGGTAACTGGCCTCTATTAACTACATTAGTATGATATGATACTGTTTTCATTACGACTACGATGAATTTAAATAACAAAGTTTTTGAACGTAATTTAGTCAAGTGTGGGTAAAATGAACTTCCGTTTTGCCGTCAATTCATGTGACAATGGCTTAAAATTTCACGAGGACTATTACTTAAATTATGTTTTAGATATTTTAAGAAGCTTAAAGTTCCTAAGGTTTATCATTAACATCAGCTCACTATACGTTCCCACTGAGGGGCTCGGAGTTTACCCTAAGCTGGAGGTGACTAGCCAATAGTCAACTATGTTGGCATAGTGCGGATTGGTTGACTTCCGATATGTGCAGGTTGCATCACAATGTTTCCCTTCATCATAAGAACGTCGGATAAATATATAGGTACATCTGTAAATCGAAATTCAGAAATTTCATACATAAACATGCAATGTTGTTATGACTAAAAAACTGTGTTGCAAGCTCTGAACACGGATTTTCCGAATTGCTTCTATTGCAATTGGCAGCGAAGGTCAAGCAAGACTTATTCTATAAAACAAAATCAATAGAGTCGTTGCTTGTTTGTATTTTATTTATGAATTTTGGAACAATAAAAATAACGATCAAAAGATTCCGCTTTGCTAAAATTTAATTAATAAATAAATAATTTATTATTTTATCTTGACTTCGTAAAAGGAACGTAGAATCAATTTAAAGATTCTAATTTTAACATAATTTACGTTTTAAATAAACTCTTTTTTACGTTTTAGATTCATTAGATAGTTTACTGAATACTTAACACTGTAATTAAAGGATAAAAGTATTTTTTATTTACACATACATTTTTTAGCATAGTAAGACAAATGAACGTTTAAATAAATATTTTGAAAAGTTGTTTATACTTCGTCTTTAAAATACTAAAATTAGTTTTTTCCGCAATTACTTTTTACTTAAATTCTTCAATGAATTTAAAATAATTTTAATTCGAACGCGACTCCACTCACTTTCTGTGTTAATCAAATCAATGACCTAGTTTCGGCCGATTGTATGATATGGTCGCGTAATGTTGGGATTCCCTACGTTCCTGCCAAGGACTCCTGGCGAAACTGCATTCGGGACACTCTTCGGGTTTTTACACTTACTAAGCTGTATTAAGGTTATTTTTTCTAGTACTTGTACAAGTACGTAATTATAGAAACTAACAAATGGTTATGTTTTTTTGTTTTACCTAGTTTTTGATTTCTATTCCAGTTGAAATAAAGATTTTTTAATACAATGGTGCAAAAATAATTGTAATGAAAATTGAAGGTGTGTTAGTTATAATGTGGGAAAATTTACCAATGCTTTCTCTCAGATATTCTTGAAAAAAGAATGCTCGTAAATTTCTAATTAAACAATACTTCATTACCATTTACGAGATCAGAGATTTTGATACTAATGTTGATTGAAATAAAATCATTTCATTTATAAATGAAACATGAATTAAAAAAAAGTAATAAGTTGCCTCTGTGTTCTTCCAGACTATGTCCTACATCTGTGCGAAATTTCGTCAAGATCCGTTGAGCCGTTCCGGAGATCCGTTCAAACAAACATCCATCAATCTAAACTTTCGCATTTGTAAATTAAGATTAACGTGCACCGATCTATGAGAACTTCATAAAACTAAACAGTAAATAAACACTTGTTTGAGAAACAATTCATTTTACATTTTATTCATTTACATTCATGACATAAGCGAATAATTGAGATGATAAGTGATAACTATTCTATTCAGTAAGTTAGACCAAAATACGGGCACATGTGAAATTTGATTGAAATTGGTTCAGTAGTTTTGGAGTTTATCGGCAACATACAACGTGACACAAAATTTTTATATATGTATATATATGTATTCTCTAACTTACGCCCTACACCTCAGACAATACAACACCTAGCCTAGCCTAGCCGTACACCTGAAAACGAAAATACATTTCTGTTGTGTTCTATACTTTAATCAACGCCATCTATTTGTGACTTAATATATTACAGATGAAAAATGTATTTGCAACAAACTACTAGTGGAGTAAGTAATAACAATTTGTAATAACAGATGGCGTTAGTGAACTCAACAAGCTCAAAATGTAGAGTCTGTTATTTCCGAAAGATGTCATTGTTCCTATGTTATTCTAGGTGCATTAAACAGAGACACCGGTAATAGAAGCTTTCAATGTAATTGAGATGTAAACACGCTTGCAATATCTCGAAGCATTTTTATTTACCTATTATAAAACTTACACAATCCTATAAAATTAAAAAAGAAACACTTTAATTTTAAGTGTATGGATGTAATTGCTTCGGCACGTAACTTTATTAGTTAGTCTAAATTTGGTAGAGTGGGCATTGTTCGCAAAGTGTTGTCATTAGTTAAATTACTCGTATATTAGCCAAGTATGGTGTGAAAGATTTTCACGTATTGCGGTGACCATTTCGTTCGACAATAGCGGGGTTACCTTGCTTAGTTACTAATAATCTGATTATTATTACTATGAATGCGAAAGTTTGAATTGATGGAAGTATATAGCTGAACATATCTGAATATTTGGCACAGATATAGAACACAGTCTGTAATACGCTACATAGTCTACAGAGCTGGGCATTAACTCGTTAATCCGTTAATCGTTAATTAACGAAGTTAACATTTTGCTTAACGGATTAACTTTTAAGTTAACTTCAAAAAGTGTTAACGCTTTTGTTAACTTCCGTTAAACTCAACTTCCGTTAATAAAAGTCCGTTAATCGTTAAATTAGAAACTTGGAGACGTGCTGTCATTTTGTTTAAATTACGTGCCACGCCACACTCGTAAGTTCAGCTATGTTGGGCGACTGTCGGCGACTCGAATGGTGAACGAACGAGTTGATAATTGATATATGTGAAGTTCGCATGCAAGTGTGATGCATCAGAGCGTCCGGGAAAGACGTGACCAACAGGACAAAATGAAAAGAAGGTTCGAAATAGTATATTTAATTACGAGTATATAATAGCAAGGGTTTGTAATAGCCCACATTCCGAACGCTCTTAGTCCCTGCAATACGCCACTTTTTGAGCAACTGTATTAAAACACTTTTTTACTCGTGCTTTTTCTTTAACTTTTCCAAACTCGTGCCTTCTCTTTCCCAACTGTCAAAATAATGTCTATTATAAAGAAAAAACCAACCACGAATTTTTTACAAAAAAAATCATTGAAGTTTTTACGATTCATGCAAATATTTCTAAAAAGAAGATCCTAATTTGTTACAATATCAGATTTAATGATTTGATTCAATGAATTAGGTTAGGTTTCATTTTATTTCATCTCATTAAATTTCATTTTCATTTCATATCAATAAAAATAATCTACTGAAGACTTGGCCGTTTGGGCATAGTTCTCTTTGCCTACCCTCGGCTCGGGTAGACATTTGTCGGAACTCTTTGCAATGACAGGCTTTCCGTTCTCGTAATGAAATATACTATAATGCATTCATACTTGTCTCTAATACTAATGTGTTATAGAATGTATAGTCAAATTACTATTTTAAAGAAGTGTCGCCACAATAAGTGTAAAATTAGTATGTATAATTTTGGTATGGTTAACTGTTAACGATTAACTTTAACTTGCGTTAAATTTAATTTAACGCTTTAACGATTAACGAAGTTAACTTTTCGATTAACTGTGCCCACCTGTGATAGTCTAACTATAAAGATAAATATGTCATTATTTTTGATGTAATAACTCAATAGTATAGAAATAAGTTAATATTAAAGTGTTTTTTTAATTGTACGAGGATGAAGTCGAGGGCAAGTGCTAGTGTTATATAATTCTACCTCCATGTATGTTTGTACAATACAAACAACTTTTCGAAAGGCGGACACTTTATAGATCATATGATTAACGTCAGGTATTTTGTGGGCTGTTTGTAGGTAGACATTGACCTTGTATTTGCACTGATAATGTATCTTTGAACTCTTTGGATACATTTTATGTACTTTTTTCCTGTACACATGCTCATATCAGTATCAGTAGGAGTATCAGTTGACATTTTAATTTGACTCGTGCGAATTGGAAAAAATAAAGGGGAAATCCGTCTCTGATATCCGGATCGATTTCAGTTTTTTTTTTGGAACGAAGTTCCTTATCGCGCGTTGTGAAAGGGGGCTAGACGGAAAAAATTCTTACGAAAAGTTGTCACGACACTTTTTGCTATAGTATGTTAACGACGAATGAGCGCTACTTCACCATGGCAACGACGTGACAATATATAACGAAAATTCATAGAAATAAAATTTACTTCTTGTGAAGACTTAAGTTTTTTATTCATAGAATAAACATTGGTTCCTTCACTAATTAATCGAAAGGAACTTCGTTCCATCCGGGTGTCCCTTGACACCTCTCAAGTTTTTTTTATTAAGGAGACGTTAAAATGAGACATTTATTGTCGGCCTATAGCGCCACACTGCAATTGTTTTTTGGACTCTACCACTAACGAGCAATAGGAATTATTGAATCTCTATCGATTAATATTTTTTTCTCTTAAAGTTTTGTAAGTATAAAATTCGAAACGATTCACATACCTAAAGCTTTAAGAAAACCAAACAAACATTATGTCTACATAAATAAAAAAAGATAGGTTACGTTATACAGACCTTCACTTACCTAATTATTATTAGAGGGTCCCAATTTAAAGTAGCTAAATCCAAATTTTCTTGTTTCATGAAGAATGGAACTATGTTTATAAAATCTTTGCTCCACGTCCCAATTTCCTTCCATGATTGAGGATCATAGGAAAGAAAGAACATAATCAAATACATTTGAAAAAGGAATATTCTTCGAAGATGACAGAGATAATTAGTTATGTAAAATTGATGTATTTGTACACGACAGGATTTCAATCCATGGATGATGAATCAGCCTTGATAACACTGTAACTAAACAGGTATTCATAGTCTCTTTGTACTTTTGGAGATCTTCCGCATTTATTGACAAGTGTCAAGTACATTTTTGAATCTGTAATATGAGAAAGATTATGAACTAATAATAATGATTCTAGAGACGTTCTTTTACATTTATAATATTAACTTTATTGTACTTATAATCTTATATTGTAATTCAAATAATATTTTCCAAGTTCAACGATATTTAAAAGTGTTTCGTGTAAGTTAACAAAGATATTGATAGAAAAATATACTTGCAACAACTTCAAATGACACGTTCGTTTGTGCTAAAAGTATGAACCCAAATGTTTTTTCAAATGTAATTAACACGGAGACTCAAAATGTCAATTGTTAGGTAATTAATTTAATATTCATACTTGAGAGCAATAATTTATAAAAAAATAATTGCGGATATTGGGCGGACATGTCTGTCATTAACAAGACAAATGTTTCCAATCTTTAGTAAATTACGTTTTTATGTGCGAAATTAGCCTATTAGTGTAATTAAAAGAAATGCCAAGGACAAGCAAAAGCCCGTAGCCATACATCTGTAACAAGCGTAAGTGCGACATTTTTGTCAACTAAATTCGGCAACCGAGGACAGTAGGTTTTGTATTACACGACGCCCAAACAACGCTCGCAATAGATTCATGCATAGATTATGGTCATCCGTATAAATAGTGTTACGACGGAACATTGAACATCAGTCGGCTTTGACAGCTCGAAGTGATCTTCTAACGTCTAAATTTAACACAGACCACGTTCACAATGAGATCGCTGGTGGTGTTCGTTGCAGCGTTGACGCTGGCAGCTGCCGCACCTAGCGGTGAGCCTGGCCTGAAGAAGAGGTCTATTGGACATGCGGTTGCCTACACCGTACCGACGTCCGTACTCGCGACTGAGGTAGTCGAGCCCGTGGTGTACTCTAGTCCTTCCGTCTACGCTCCCGCCGCTACAGTATACTCGACAGGGTCAGCCGTGTCTCACCAGTCGAGAGTGGACGTGCGTACTTCTCCTACAGTGGTCGCCACCTCCCCTGCCGTGGTTGCAGCCTCACCCGCTGTTGTCGAAGCTCGCTCCGTGTACTCTGCGCCCCTGTACGCCGCTCCCGCCGCCGTCTCCCATCAGTCCCGCTACGACGTTCGCAGCTCCCCGGCGCTGTTGACCGAGCAGGTGGTGGCTCCTGCCGTCTACAACCAGCAGCTTGTGGCAGCTCCCGCTGTCGTCGACGCTCGCTCGCTCTGGACCCCATCAGTCTACACCACTTCTTGGTAAACATTGTAACTACATAAAACAATGAATCGTTGAATTTATTTTAATTTTTTAAACTTGATTCTTGATCGCTTAAAATAGATGCAGTGATTTTGTAACTTTCAAACACATGTAATTTTAAATAAAAGATTTATCTTTCAAAATGTTTTTTTATTGACACTGTCACGAGGGAAATTTTTAAATTACCGGTTATTGTATGTTTGTTACTGAATGTACGTCTAGTTCCCATATAAGCTACTTTACCTAAAACGGATCGACTAATTTATAGTATAACGTGTAATTCAAATCATACAATATAGGAGTAAAATCAGTATTTTGATATACGGTACTAAATTTAAGAGCAAGAATAAAATATTAAATTTGAATTTCAATAACGGAACTGGACTGTAACAAGTTTATTTGTTTTCCGGATTGTAGTGATAATGCAATATTTCCGTGTGAAATATTAACTTGAATCTAGCAAATTATCTACTAGTATGATTATACGTAGACTAAAGTTTATAGTAAGACATGTCATCACTTTTCAATTGCCTTTTCAGTTTCCATACTTTTTTCAACAAAGTCTAGCAACACAGAACTATTTCGAAGTCTATATGGAGATTGACAGGCGTATGAGTCAAAATGACTTATTTTTTAACCTTTTTAACAATAATAACACTAAACTAACCTTTTAATAAGTAATTAAATTGGTGGATTTAGTAAAGCTAAATACAGCTTCAAGATAAGATTATTGTTATAAAAGCATCGTTTGTTTCTTAATATTCTTTTATTAAATCGATACTCAATACCGCTGAGGTAATTGCGCAAATTGTTTTTATAACTGATTTAAATTTAGCGAATTTGAAACATAAATGAACATAAAAGTCTTTAGGGCAAGGCTCGAGGCTGTTTACTTTCATATGACACTTGACATTGTCGTTTCACAAACATTAATTTTTACCCTCATATGGTTATAACTTAATTACTAATTTGACTCTGGATAGTATATAAGCCGTTGACAATATTGTTGCATTATCAGTCAACCGATAATCGGTTTGAAGTGATAGTGTTCGCTAAATCACAACACAGACCACGATTCAAAATGAAATTGCTGGTGGTGTTTTCCGCTCTTGCCGCTGTGGCGTGCGCATCTCTGATCCCGTTGGCGCAGCCGTCGCACTATGGAGCCGCATTCGTGACGCACGCCGCTATTGCTCCTGTCGTTGCCCCCGCTGTGGTCGCCGCGCCCGCCGCCGTCTCTCACCAATCCCGTGTGGACGTGCGAACCAGCCCTGCTATTGTCACCGCGCATAGTGCTTACGCCACCCCTCTCTTGGGACATTCTGCTCTAGGGTTCGGCCATGGACACCTGCTGAAGAAGCGCTCTTTGGGTCATGTCGCTTACGCGGCCCCTGTCATAACACACGCCGCTCCAGTTATCGCCGCTGTACCCGCCGCTGTGTCTCACCAATCCCGTGTGGATGTGCGAACCAGCCCCGCTATTGTCACCGCGCACACCGTACCCGTCTTGGCCGCGCACAATGGTTACGCTGCTCCTCTCTTGGGACACCTGCTGAAGAAGCGCTCCTTGGGACACATCGCTTACGCAGCCCCGGTCGTAGCACACACCGCTCCAGTGATCGCCACAGCGCCCGTTGCTGTATCTCAACATTCCCGTGTGGATGTCGTCTCTAGCCCGGCTGTCGTGTCACACACTATCACCGCGCCCGCCGTAGCGCACACATTCGTGGCGCCCGTTGTTGCACGCGCCGCCTATGCGCCTGTCGTGGCTCACGCTATCACCCCGGCCGCTGTGTCTCATCAGTCTCGTGTTGATGTTCGCACCAGACCTGCTGTCGTTTCCCAATCCGTGGTTGCGGCCCCCATCCTCGGTGCGCACTCTTCTCTTACCCTTTCAGGCCACGGACATCTGCTAAAGAAACGTTCTTTGGGTCACATTATCACCCCCGTTGCCGTTGCCCACGCTCCCGCAGCTGTCACTCATCAGTCCCGTGTTGACGTGGTGTCCCGCCCAGCTGTTGTGTCTCACTCCGTGGTGTCCCCTGTGGTGTCGCACGCAGTTCCTGTGGTTCCCCTCGCGCATTCTGCATCACGTTTACTCCATGCCTCCCCCTTAGTGCACATTATTAAGATGTAATTAAGATTTAGCGAACAAATGTAGTTTTCATTTTAATATGTTAAATTAAAATGAATAGACAATAAAGTAATATTTTTAAAATTATAATTACCTATCTTATTTTAAACCTGAAAACCTATTAACTATATTTAAAAAACTAGGAAATACAGTTAATTGTTGCGTAACGATTCTGATCAATTTTTTATGTGATGAGAAAGTGAAATTGATTCAGTTTTCCGGATTCTATACTTTGAAAAACGATATTTGATTCTGGTATGTTCGTACATATTTAGGTCCTAATGAAAGCGATAAATGTTATATTTTTACGGCTCATAAATTCTTTGTTAACTTTAATTAAGTTTGAAGACGTGATACTTTATTTCATCTTTTAAAGTAAATACATAATCTCTGATAAAACATTATGCGTACAAAAACATGTTTCATGAAGAAATATGAACCAAATTCCACAATTAATCCTAAATAAACAGTTTTTTATATTGGGACAAAGCTCAAAACACAAAAAGTATATGTTACCTAATTATTTATTTTACTTTAAAAGCACGAACTACAGCCCTATGATTTATCAACTAGTTATTTCGAGCATTATCGAATACGTAGATGAATATACCTATATATTTAGGACATCTTATTGCTACAACAGACTGCACTGGTGAAGAAATTCAAAGAAGAGTAACCAATACCTGGAAGAGGTATTGGTCCTTAAAGAAAGTTATGAAAAATAAAAATATAACAATGAAACATAAAAGGAAAGTATTTAATATCTGCATTTTGCCTTGTTTATCATATGCGTGTCAGACGTGGGCATTAACAAATAAACAACTCAATAAGTTAAAGGTTTGTCAAAATTCTATAGAAAGAAGTGTACTCGGAGTAAGGCTTAAGGATAAAACAACATTGAAACATAATAAAAAAAAAAACACAATTTAACAACAAATAGGGAAAGGGAAACCTTTTAATGATATATTTTAGTTTTTATGTATTATATTTAATCTAATATTTTAATTTTCTATATTTTTCTTCTATAATATCCTAAAGTTAAATTTATGTAATGTTTGAATGAATACTTGTTTAATCTAATCACTAAAATATGTAACCCAAATTTAATTTACTTTAATGAAATAAAAATTTAACAACATAACTAATACTGTAAGAAAACTAAAATGGCGTTGGTCAGGACACATGATGAGAGAAAAGAAGGAAAAATGGTCTAGATTGGTTACAGAATGGTACCCACGTCAGGGAAAGAGAAACAAAGAAAGGCCGATAAAGAGATGGGAAGACGACCTCAAAAAAGATGCAGGTCGTTTGTGGACGAGAGAAGCCAGGGACAGACAGAAGTGGAAATCTTTAGAGGAGGCCTTTGTCCAAGGACAAGCTGTAGATTAAGGATAACAGTCGCCGGTTTAAATTTATTTTTTGCTATTAAACAATGTTAAAACTTTGTAAAAAAAACCTTCAGCAATAAAGGCTTTATTATTATTATTATTTCGAGCATTTACCACCACTCACTTGGTACATACATACAATAATTAAATCCATCAAATAAACAGTTAATAAACAGGAAATTTAAATTATTCTTTTTTAAATGTGTATTTTTTTAAGATCATTTAATTTTAATTTAGGTTGTTAAAAATGTAAAATAAATGTAAAAATGTAAATGTTAATCGGCTGTTTATCACATTACCTTGGATGTAAATTATTCCTAAATCTAGATTTACCCAGTGATTGCTTGAAATAAACAAAGATCGCAAAATTTTTAGGGTTCTCATATAATTTTTTGCTAATCTTTAGATTTTTTCGGTAGATTTTATTAGATTTGGTGCTGTACATGTGCATGCATATAAAGTGAAAGAAGAAAGATATAAAAAGAAATAGGTATGAGAAAAAAATATTTTGCAGATGAATGACTGAGGATAGAACAAAAACGTCGTTTCTTGTATAATTATTATATTTATTTCGTTTTTATTTATAAATTATGATATCTTAGGTCGTCAGTATCCACTCTTCACCAGGCATGGGACAATGGGGCGGAATGAAGGAGTCCGGAATGCGCGAGCGCACCTCCGTAGACGCCATGCGCGAGGGCACCTCCGTAGACACCGTGCGCGAGGGGCGCGATAGCGGCGTGTGCCACGATGGAGGGGCTGCTGCGGACGTCGACACGAGACTGGTGTGACACAGCGGCGGGAGCTACAGCGTGAGCGATGACGGGCGCGACTGCGGCGTGCGCAAC
Organism: Papilio machaon; assembly: GCF_912999745.1. Classification (NCBI taxonomy): domain Eukaryota; kingdom Metazoa; phylum Arthropoda; class Insecta; order Lepidoptera; family Papilionidae; genus Papilio; species Papilio machaon. Next base: position 4,308,459 of record NC_059997.1, read on the forward strand.
GACGGGCGAGGCCACGGCGTGAGACACGATGGCGGGGCTAGAGACGACGTCCACGCGGGACTGGTGAGACACGGCGGCAGGGGCGGCGGCCAGAACAGGGGCAGCGTGGGCTACAAGGGGAGCGGCGTACGCAAGGTGTCCCAGGGAGCGCTTCTTCAGGAGGTGGCCGTGAGCGGCGAGTCCGTGAGCGGCGTGTCCCCACACAGGAGAGGCGTAAGCGCTGTGCGCGGCTAAGACAGGAGTGGCGTGTGCGGTGACGATGGCGGGGCTGGTGCGCACGTCAACACGGGAC